>NW_016107914.1:646531-789143 GCF_001604975.1 Cebus imitator | reverse complement strand
CATCTCTGAAGGAAATGCATTCTTCAGAGTCTGTAGCATTTTTTACAGTTGTTTATGTATTCAGCCTCTGTGATCCATTGAATTGTGTCTGCCTCCCTCCTCCCCCTAAAAGAAGATATATTACAGCCCTGACCCCCAGTACCTCAAAATGGAACCTTATTTGGGGATCTTCACAGAGGTAATCAAACTAAAATGAGGTCATAGGGTGGGCTGTGATCCAGTATGACTGTGTCATTATAAAAAAAAGAAATGTGAACACAGAGCGTTGTGCACCGGGAGAAAGAGGGCTGCGTGAAGATGAGGGCAGAGATACGGAGATGCTGCCACAAATCAAAGAACACCAAAGATGCCAGCGAAGTCCCGGAAGCTGGAGAGGCCTGGAACAGATTCTCCCTCACAGCCCCCAGGAGGAACACTGCCCTGCCCACACCTCGATCTTCAACTGCTGGCTTTCAGAACCGAAAACAGCCCGTCTCTGCTGTTGAAGCCCTCTAGCTTATGGTATTTTGTCATGGCCTCCCTGGAGAACTCAGGGAGCCCCCAAACAACCCTAAATCGAAAAGGTGATATTTTAAGCAGCACATCCTCAAATTATTATGCAATACAACTAAAATACACAATAAAAGATTGACTGGGTGCAGTAGTTCATGCCTGTAATCCCAGCCCTTTGGGAGGCTGAGGAGGGTTGGTCGCTTGACCAGCCATGGTAATATGGAAAAACCCCATGTCTACAATAAATACAAATGTTAGTTGACTATGGTGGTGCACACCTGTAGTCCGAGCTACTTGGAAGGCTGAGGTGGAAGGATCCTTTGAGCCTGGGAGGTGGAGGTTGCAGTGAGTCAAGATCGCAACTGTGCACTCCAGCCTCGGTGACAGTGAGATGCTATTTCAAAAAAAGAAAGAAAGAAAAGATGATCCTGAAATCTTAATTACTCAGAAATAAAAATAAACTGTACTATGTAAGCATGAAATCAAGAAGGGAATGGAAAGCAAAATTACAAGCAATCTCGAAAGCAAAACAAAGAAGAATGTTTCATGGCAAATCTATAGGACATGGTAAAATCTACATGTAGCTAGAACAAAGTGTCCAGCTTATTGATAGATGCAATGTTAACACCAAATGCATCACTGGCCATAATGCCTTAGCCTACAGATTGAATACACACTTCAACTTGAAATACCCAAATCACTCAAAATCGAAGTTATAAAAGATTCAGCCAGGCATGGTGGCTCATGCCTGTAATCCCAGGACTTTGGGAGGCCAAGGCTGGTGGATCACCTGAGGTCAGGAGTTCAAGACCAGCCTGGCTAACATGGCAAAACGCCATCTCTACTAAAACTACAAAAATTAGTTGGGCTTGGGGGCATGCACTTGTAATCCCAGCTACTCGAGAGGCTGAGGCAAGAGAATCATTTGAATCTGGGAGGCAGAGGTTGCAGTGAGCCAAGATCACACAATTGCACTCCAGCCTGGGTGAAGAGAGCGAAACTCTATCTAAAAAAAAAAAAAAAAAAATGAAAGATTGGACACTTCTCTTTAAACATATAATTACCTTTAAAAACTATCTATCTGTAGCTTTGGAATATGAAAATATATAAAGTCCTATTCAGTCAGCCAATGGTATGCCCACATATACTGCTGCTCCCTACTGAAATAGGAATGTAGCTACGGTGTGATATCTGTAATTTTTAAAGTTCTACACATAGAAAACAATTTGGCCCTTCTAACAGGCATAGAAAGTGGCTCTCTTTCTCACCACATGGAAGTCTGCCAGGCTAATGGACAACTGGATACCCCCAGAGGATATATTTTGAATGACCTTATCCAGTGACCCGTGGGTGTCATTTAATGCTTGAAGCTCCGTGGAGCAGGAAGTGACATGCCTGCTTCCAGAGCTTTTCAGCCCGGAGTGTGCACTCCAAAAGCATAAAAACGGATCTAACCCTTTTGTAAGAGCTCCCTCAAGTGGCAGCCCATGCAAGTTGAGATCACTGGTAGAACATCCGATCCTTTTAGAAAAACTGTAGAGAAACTTGGCGTTTCTCTTGCAAGTCAGTTCCCCCATCAAAAAGAATGCCACAGGGTATGTCTGTAAAGTAAGAAGCCCACACTCACTGCCAGCTGCCGCCACCTCAGGTTCTTGTTCTTCTTCAGCATCTTCTTCATCGTCTTCCTCTTCACCCTCCAGATACCGCTCTTCCCAGTCTCCCTCAGCCTGGTCTTCCATTTCCTCTTCTCCAGCAATGGCTCAGGTAAGTGAACATTCCTGAGAATCAACATCTATAGACTCTTGGCTTTCTGAAATCTTAAAGAAATTATCGGAAACCATTAAATTTATTTTTCAAACGTTTTCAAAACCTCGTGAAATCTTAACTTTTCTATCTTGGAAAATATTGCTGATACCAATAATAACACAACAATTTTACTCCAAAAACTCAAAAGATATATTGGATAAATCTTAAAGATTAGAAAAATGTCCATGTACAAAATATATACACAGACACACATATGCTGCCTTCCTCAGTATTTTGATTGAAATGCCGTGCTATAAATGGATTCGTGTCTATGTTGCTATTCAGCTGTAAATTTCTACAGAGCTGCAACTTAAAATAATTTATGTTCAGCATGATGTCAAGTATAAAAGACAATTAAAGAACATGATTTTGATTCCAAAAAAGTCTACATTTAGAGGGAAATTGCAGTCTTTGACTGCCTTAGTTGTTCAAGATGGAAGATGGCAAAGTTTGGTTTTTATCTTAGGAAATTTTTAAAAAAACAAAAACTAAACCAAAAGAAAATAGACAAATGGAATTAATAAAGAAAAAACTAATATTAATGAAGCAGAAAATTTAAAAGGGAGGAAAAGATAAGTCACAATCCATTTTTTTTCTTTGAAAAGACCAATGAAATGTATAAATCTCTTGCAATCCTTGTTGAGGACCAAGAAAACTATGCATGACGAGGAATGAGAGACGAGACATCACTACAGAGACTGAACAAATGGAAAGTATTACGTCAATTCACTTAAAACCCTAGACAGAACCAACTATGAAAAGACTCCTAAACGACCAAGGTGTTTATGATTTTTTGAAAGCATCACCTAGTGAGATCCCACTTATGCCAAATCACAAGTGTGTGTGTGGGAGTGTTACATGTATGTGTCACGGGAGTGTGTGTGGCACACGTGTAATTGTGTGTGTGCATGTATAGGTTGAGGGTGGGGTATGTGATGTGGGGGGTTGCATGTGTGTGTGGTGGGGGAGTGGGGACTTGCATGTCTCCCCCCAAAATGAATGTTAAAACTGAATCGCCAAGGTGACAGGAGTAGGAGGTGGGGCATTTAGAAGGTGAATAGGTCACGAGGGCCACACCACGTGAATGACATTAGTGCCCTCACAGGAGACCCTGTGAGCCAGCTAGTCCTTTCCACAATGCGAGGAACCAGCCCTCGCCAGACTCTGAACCTGCTGCTGCCTTGATCATGGCCTTTCTAGAGTCCAGAACTGTGAGCAATAACTGTTTGCTGTTTATAAGCCACCCAGTCTACGGTATTATCGTTATAGGAACCCATAGGGACTAAGTCCAAATGCAAGTAA
This sequence comes from Cebus imitator, assembly GCF_001604975.1. Taxonomy (NCBI): domain Eukaryota; kingdom Metazoa; phylum Chordata; class Mammalia; order Primates; family Cebidae; genus Cebus; species Cebus imitator. The sequence goes on along the minus strand of NW_016107914.1, from coordinate 785,543 downwards.
CACTTCCCAGGTCCTTGTCCCAGGTGAATCCCTTAGAGGAAGTTGATGCTCAATAGACATTAAATGGCAAATACAACTCTAGAATGGATGGAAACAGTGTGTACAAGTGTGTGTGCAAGAATGAATGTATGTGCAAGAGTTTCTGCATTTGTGGTTGTGAGTGTGCTTGTGTGAGTATACATATGTGTGAGTACAAGTGTGCATGTGTGTGTGGGTGTGTGAAAGTGTACAAGTGTGTGCAGGTATACTGGTGTGTGCACAAGTGTGTGGTTGTGTGCATGTGCAGCTGTGTCTGCTCAGGTGTGGAAATGAATACTTGAGTGTGTGGTTTTGTGTGTGAATATATGTGGACAAGTATGTGGGTGTGTGCAAGTGTGAGCATGTGTATGGAGGTGTGCAAGTGTGTGTGCAGGTGTGCACGCATGTGGTAATGTGTTCACATGTGTGCAAATGTACAGATGTGGACAAGTGTGGGTGTGTGCACGTGTGTGTGCACGTGTGTGTGGTGTGTGCTGGGTGTGTGTGTGTGTGTCTTCACACGTGCAAGAGTAAGTGTGCACGTCTGTGAGTGGGAGGTACACTTTCACAAGCTGAGCTGCAAAAAACCAGCATCCCCACAATGTTAATACTGTTTCTGGGGTTCCCCTATGTGAAACCTCTGCAGCTGACCGTCATCAATGCTGCCTGAATTATTTGCAACAGGCAGGGTGCAGGCATCATTTACAAGAAGTGCAGATGTCCCACTGTGCTCCCGTGGCCCTCCCCAGCCTTCTGCTGTGGCTTTCAGACTCTCTGCGCTCCCCACATTGTCTTCTGCACAAAGACAAGCTTAAATGCTATGGCCTTTGATTTTAGTATTCATCCCTCTCCATGGTGAATTCCATTTTCAATTTATGTCACATGTCCCCCAGGTACACTCCTGTGATCACCACTGTGTCCCCACTGGTGGACACCCCTGGTGGCCTGATGTGGTTCATCAGTCAGTGATGCAGCTTGGCGAGGGGCAGGCAGCTGGCCAGGGCAAGCTGGAGCAATGGAGTTGTTCGCTGGTCTGGCTCTGTTGGCTCTGCAGCACCACCTTGAGTCCCATGGAAACGAGCTCGCACATTGGGAACTCACTTCTTCCTGCTGAGTAGTCCGTGCTGTGGGCGCACTGCGGCTTGTCCAACTACTCACCTGATGATGAACATTGGGGCTGTTTCCTGTTTGGGGCTACCATGCCAAAGCCACCGTGAACATTTGAGTATGAGTCTTTGTATGGTTACTTAATCCTTTGTCTTGGTAAATGCCTGGGAGTGGAACTGTTGTCTTGTATGGCAGGTGCATGTTTAACATTTTCAGACACTGCCAAAGTGTTTTCCCAAATGACTGCCCCATTTTCCCACCAGAAACAGAGGGCATTCCCAGTGCTCCACATCTCCTCCATATTACACCAACACTTGGTGTGGTCAGTGGTTTTGTTTTAGCCGTTCTAATAGATGTTGAACGTTCGGGAATTTTTAGAGCTAAACAAACCCTATCATTATTTGAAAAATCATATTAAAAACAAAGGAGATACTCAAAACTCACGTCTTAATTATTCAAGTATGCTTTACTGTTACTGTGTGTTGACATCTGTCAGATGTGTGTGGTGGAAATTCTGGAATCTCTTCCCAAGGTCACCTTCAGTGACTCCATGTTGGTAGTTTGAGACTGAAAGTATTATACCCCAGAGCTCAGCATGCCACGGCATGCCAGGGCTTGATGTATTACTGTTTTGTTGATTGTCTAGACTTTAGAAAGTGATGAACAAAATGTTAATATTGCAGATTAAACTGAAGAATGTTGGGTCTGTGGCCATTACATTATGAATAGCAAACACACACGCACACACACACACACACACACACACACACACACTCACTTCCGGTATTTGAAAACTATCATCCAATTGAGGAAAGAAGTTGCTCATCTCTGCTGCTTCATATTTATCAGATTCATTAAAATAAATGAAAACATCAGCCAACATTTATGTGGGAACCACACCTGTCCATCCATTGCAAGAACTCAGTAAAAGTCAATCAAGTTATTTTGTGAGTATCGATTGTCCAGGTGGAATTTGCAATGAAGAGTATATTGTATATTTTGTGGCTTATTTTACGTATATTGTTGGTTTTATTATTTGTAAATTGTGTGTTCATGTATATGTATGCATGTGCCTGTGTGTATAGAGAGAGAGAGACGGGGGAGGAAGGGAGAACGATCCATGCCTACACATATGCGTGTACATTTCCTTTCCTGGAAAGCTGATTGTTAACCATTTATAAGCACATTTCTGCTTTGAGGCAGCAGAGTGGCAGGTCACAGCCTGTCTGTGCAGCATAGTATGCAACATGGACTCAGGGAGGGCGCCTAAGGCCAGGCCACCGTGAGGCCAGGGGAGCCCAGAGTGATGAGAGAGGCACCTCAGCCCAAGACCAGAGACCCGTCCACAGAGGTGGCAACAGCCAAAATCAGGCTGTCACCTGCCTGTCTGTTCCATCCTATGGTTGAGGCCCTTCTAGCACAGCCAATGAGAAGAGACCCACTTGCTGTCACCTACCCAGGAAGTCAGTGACAAGGCCAGGGTTTTTTGTTGTTTTTTGGTTTGCGGGGGTGGGGTTGAGATAGGGTCTCACTCTGTCGCCCAGGCTGGAGTACAGTGGTGCCATCAGGGCTCACTGCAGCCTCAACTTCCCAAGCTCAAATGATCCCCCGGCCCTCAACTTCCTGAGTAGCTGGGACTACAGATGTGTGCTTGCACTCCTAATTTTTCTTTTTAATTTTTGTAGAGACAGGATCTTGCTATGTTGCTCAGGTCTGTCTCAAACTCCTGGATTCAAGCGATCCATCTGCCTCGGCCCCCCAAAGTGCTGGGATTATAGGCGTGAGCCACCACGCCCAACCAAGGCCAGGATTTTAAGGGTGCCACCTGCTGGTTCCAGCTGCCCAGCTGGAACCTGGCCAGTCAGATAAAGGGAAGCAGGCCCTATCTGGGCACCATGGGATCTGAAGGTTTAATGTGCCCTACTCCAGCTCCTGTGGGGCCAGCCCAGGCTTTGTGACACTCTCCCAGGTGATGCTCTCCTCTGGAAGCTTGGCTGTAACAAGATCTTCTGGTTACTAACCACTTTCCCAAACTAGTCCCTGTGGGGCTTCCCCAGACAGTGCCACTCCCCTCCCCCACTGCCACTGTCCTTGGCCAGGCCCATGGCTCTCCCCTCGTCCGCCAAAGGCCCCCACGCTCTGCTTCTGCCCGTCTTGCATTGCTCTCCTCTCCGGCCCGTTCTCCATGCAGCAGCCTGATGTGATTTGGACGTCTGTCCCCTCCAAATCTCAGGTTGAAATGAGCCCCCCAGTGTTGGAGGTGGGGCCTTGGTGGGAGGAGTTTGGGTCATGGGGTTGGATCCCTCATGAATGGCTTGGCGCCCTCCTCACCTCCGCAGGGAGTGAATTCTCACTCTGAGTTCACTCAAGATCTGGTGATTAAAGAGTATGGCACTGCCCTGCCTCTCTCTGGCTTGCCGTTTGCCTTCTGTCTTAAGTGGAAGCTTCCTGAGGCCCCACCAGTATCAGATGCTGGCGCCTTTGAGCCAAAATAAACCTGCTGTCTTTGTAAATGACCTGGCCTCAGGTACTTCACAGCAACAGGAGAACAGCTCCGCACACAGACTTCGCCCTCTCTTGCTCAGACCCTCCGTGGCTCCCCACTGCCCTCAGGATCAGGTCTGGCCCAGGTGGAAGGACCGAGGTGGCCACCTGTGCTCTGGCCTCACCAACCTACCACCGTGCAAACTGCAGTGGCTCCAGTCATTCTGACCTACTTAGGGCGTCCTGGATGGCCCGGCTAGCTGGAGGCTCCGGCTTTGCTCATGTGAGTCACTCTCAGGTGTGGCCACCCCACCCCTTCTTACCTGCCCCAGCATTGGTGACAGGTCTCTCCCCACCCATGAGGACTCCCCACAAGATTGGGAGTGCCTCAGGGTGGGGCCCCTGGGACAGGTTAGCAGGGAACCTGAAGTGCAGCGTGGTGGCCAGAAGCTGCCCTCCCACCAAGCGGCCTCCTGGCCCTAGAGGAGACTCATGGTGCAGGATAGGCTCCTTCTAGTGTCACCCTCACAGCGCCAGCCACCCACCCCTTCTCTACGCCCCCTCAGAGCCAGAGCCTTCAGCCTGTACATGTGCAGACCCACATGTGGGGGCACCTCCCTTTTCCCCAGCACCCAGTTTCTTAGCATTTCACCCTGTTACCACTTCACAGAGCAGGGAGAGACTCGAGGTCCCACAGCGGGCTAATGCTTCAGCTGGGCTTTGCACCCAGCAGCTGGCTGGCTCTGCGGGCTTAAGGCCCTATTCATGGCTTCTTTGGGCCTCTGGGGCGACAGTGCAGAGAGCCAGCACTCAGGGCCCACGGCCACAACCCATCAGCCCCTCAGACAGCCCAAGAGCCCTGACATCTCCCACCCAGCTACCCACGGACCTCACTGTGCGGAGAGGCCATAGTGGGGCGGTCCTGGAGGTCTTGTGCTGGCCCCTGGCATGGCTTCCCGCCTGGCACCTCTCAGCAGGGGGTTGGGAGAGTCCAGCCCCGAGTATCTGGCCATCGAGTCAAGAGGGTAAGTAGTTGGCAATGTTTATTGAGAAACAGCAAACTCTGCTGGGCACGAAGGCTGGCTGGGAGAGCACAGCCCCAGAGGCAGGGCCTAGAGAGGACTCCGGGGCTGTGTGGCTGGTCAGGCAGCCAGGGAAGGCCTCGCAGGTGCACAGACCTGGGGCTGCCCAGATAGAAGGAGCCGGGGGTGGTAGGGGCTGGCTGAACAGTGGACACTGGCACTGCCCTAGGCACAGGGAGTGGCCCTGGTGCTTAGGCCTCCAGGCTGGGGTCATTGGGCAACGAGTACATAGGCTCAACGTGGGTCCACCGGCGGGCCTGCTCATCTGCCCAGGTGAGCAGCTCTGTGGCGCGGTGCAGGAAGATCAGGAGCAGGGTGTGCACGTCACCCTCAGCTGAGTGCGCCGCACTCGGCTCAGCCTGGAAGTAGCGGTGGAAGAGGCTGCCCAGGCTGTAACCCTGGCGGCCCCGGGCCCGGGTGCCATGGCTGTGGGTGCGGTCCAGGCCCCGCAGGGCTGGCAGTGTGTCCAGGCAGACAGTGTCCCGGGGGAGGTGGGCACCCAGGCGCCGCAGTTCAGCACACAGCAGGGGGAAGTCGTAATCAAAGCCATTGTGGGCCACAAGGCAGATAGGACCTGCCTGGCGGCTCAGGAAGGCCTGCAGTGTCCGAACCACGGCGCCATCGAAGCCAGCCTTCCGGCACTGCACCAGGCCCTCGCTGCTCAGGCCAGTGATCTCGCTGGCCTTGGCAGTGAAGGGGCGCTCTGGACACATGCACAACGTGAGCTTGTCAAGGACCCGAGGCAGTACTGGGGCACCAGACTCATCACGCTCCGGGTTCTCCAGGGAGGAGCGGTGGACAGCAAAGAGAGACAGCTCGGCAATCTCAGGCTCCACACTGGGGAGCCCAGTGGCTTCCAGGTCCAGGAAAACAAAGGTCTCGGCCCGGGGTGCCTCTGACATGGTGATGTTCCTATGGGGATAGCAAGGTCTCAAACTGCCAGCGCAAGAGGCACAAACCCTGAGGTGAGTGGGGCTCTGCTGCGTACCACCCTCCCTAGCCAAAGCTCCGAGCCCTCTGGGGCTTACTTCCTGCCACCCCCGACCCCAGCACCTGTGACCTTTGGCTCTGGGAGCATCAGCCCCACTCTTGCCACCTACTGAAAAAAAAAAAAAGCAGACCTCAGAGCACTCTACTGCCTGCCCCCAGCCAGTCCCCAGCAGGGATTGGGAGAGGCAGCTGCAGCCCAGGGACACTTTGGCAGGGAACCTAGGGCATAGCAATGATGGGTCTCCAGCTCTGGAAGCAGCCGCCAGGGAGCAGGCAAGCAGCGTCCTGAAAGAGCCCATGCAGTGCCCCAGCTCCCCCACGCTCCACCTCCCCGGCCTTGTCCCTGGCACAAGTGCTGACCCCGAGCTGGCCTCTGCCTGCCTGCCCCCAGGCTCCCGGGGTGACTGTCCATGCAAACCCCACCGCACCAGCTTACCTGGGACAGGCACTGACAGGCTTCCTGGGCTTCTGGGCACCTGTCGCTGCACAGGCTACTCCAGGCGGCCTTTAATAAGCAGCCACGGCCCGCCCCCAGCTGCCTGTTTGCCAACAATGAGGCCTGGGGCCACAGGACCTGCGCAGCCGGCTGGCTCGCCACCCCCTCGCCGCCCCCTTGATAGCTCACAGTCACTGGGACATACACCCCATGTTTAGATTAGGAGCAGGCCCTGGGCTGCATGCAGGCTCCAGAGGCAGGAAGCTGGAGCAGTGTGGAAGGCCGTATCCTCCACCCAGCCAGGCTGTGGCTCCTCCATGCTGGGGCCAGTCACACAAAGGCAACAGGTCCTCTGCCAGCCCTCAGTCTCCCATCACTGGAGACTGTGTGCCTCTCATGGGGATGAAGCGAGCTCTGCAGTGTGAACGAGGTGCCCACACATGCCGTGCTCCCCAAAAACCTAGGGATGTGGCAGCCTTGGGGCAGCCTCCTCACACACCTTGCAGGCTGACTTCCCACCGAAAGGGGGAGATGCTATCTGCTTTAAGGACGTCATGACCCATCCTATCTACCGTGTACCCAGCAGAGGCTGCTGCGAAGGGAGGTGGGCCTGGCCTGGGAGCTGAGCTGATGCTTCCCCTGCCAGGGACGAGCAACATTAGGGGGTGGGCAGGGAGGGCCAGGACTACAAGAGGAGTGAAGCCCAGCCCCTGATTCCCCAGGCTTGGGGACCTGCCCTACCCACACCATTCCAGGGAAAGGACACCAAGATCTTCCTGGTCCAGGGAGCAGTGGCACCCTGAGTACCTCGTTCTAGAGCAAGACACTCCAGCCCTTGGTGATGGGTGCACTGCAGGACCAGCCCCCTCCTGGGGGCACCAAGAAGTAACCAAGAGGAGTCCCTTGGCCTATAAAGCTGGTAGTGCCTGGCCTCCCATCTCAGTGGTGGCTGGAGGTGCCTCAAGTCACGGGGCTGCAGGGGATCTGGCACACGGGGACCTTGGGAAGCAGAGTCGGTGCCAGGAGGGAGCAGGGTGGGGCGGGCAGCAGCAGGTGGGACAATGGGCCCAAGGAGGCAGAGGCCCCACCAGTCGTGCCTGTTCCAGTGCTCAGAGGGAGGGAGGCAGCCGTGACAGGCACACTGCTCAGAGAGATACTGGGTCACCCTGGGAAGCCCAGACAGCAGCTTCCTGGACAACCAGTCAGGCTGAATTCCCCCACCCAGAGCTGAGCGCCGGGGAGGGAGGAGGAAGAAATGGGTACCCCGCGAGGGATGCGGGGGCAGTCATGAGGGCGGCAGGGGGGTGAGTCCTGCGCGGGACCCTGAGGCCAGTCGGGGGAGGCAGCGGTGGGTCTCTGCTCACACGCAGCGGGCAGCAGCAGGGAGGAGTGAAGCGATGGGAAAAGGGTGCAGCCCAGGCCCACCACGGTGATGTGAGGGCCACAGCCAGCCTGCCCAGACCTGGGTCACCTGAGCAGCTTAGGAAACAGACGCAGAGCTATAGAAGCAGAAAGCAGGCTGGAGGCCCCTGCTTAGAAACAGGCTTTCTTTGTGTCTGAATCAAACTGCCCATCTGTCTCTCCCTCCCCAACGGGGCCAAAGGTCGCTGCCGAGAGCACAACGTGGGGCTGCAAGGGCTTCTGCTGCCACGCTCATCACTCCCCAGCCACGCCAGTCTCAGGAGAGGGCTTCCTGCCCCCACTATCCTGTGCGTTTGCGTGGGCCATCACTGAAGACTTTGTATTTCTCCAGTAGTTCATTCATCTTGGCAGCTGCAGAGGAAAGAAAAGATGCCAACAGGAAAGTGAGCCTGCCAGAGAGGTGAGGTGCCTCCTGCCCGCCACCCAGGCTACATGTCCTCCTCAGCTGGTCTTCCCTGGGCCCCAGGCACCACCAGGACGACAGAGAAGGGACAGGCACTGCCGAGCTGGCAGCTGCTCGGGCTCTGTGGGGGTCAGATCGGCAGCTTGGGAACCCTGGGCTGGGTCACACCAACCGAAGCACGGTTTCCGAGGCCCAGGCCAGGGTCTGCTGACCCAGCTGTGTGGCTGTGCCCCCGCCCACCTGCCCCCTGCCACCTGAGCCCCGGGGGCATCACATGGCACACAGTGAGGAGGCAGAGCCTATCCTGACTTCAGCTGCACACTCAGTATTAACCAGATAGATAACACTGCACACAGAACAACAAACCCCATCACACAGACAGCCCTCAGGCCTGGGCTCCCCAGGCCAGTGGCGACCATGGTGGCTGCACTGTACCTTATCTGCTGAAACCACATCCGCCTCTCAGGAGCCAACCCCAGAGCATGGCCATCATCCCCCTCCAGCAGGCGGAGGAGGAGGACACAGCCCCTCACCTGCCCTGCCTGTCTGCCCCATCCGTGACCCCACTGTCAGCTATGCTTTGCCTTTCACATGTTGAGGTCATTAGCATTGACATTAAGTGCTGTAAAGCCTGCATTTGTCATCCTCCGCCCATCCTGAGGATGACTCTGAAGGTCAGGAATCATGTGTGTGCCTCAGGGTGACAGAGCTGACTGTGCTCAGCCCACCCGGAATGGCATCCTGGGACCCTGCCCGCTTGCATCAGCTTCCAGCGGCGTCCCAGTTGAGGGGCTCCCTGCCGCAATGCGCACACTTTAGCCTGTTTTCCCTCGTGTGGCCTCCACCCCAGCATCCTGCTCTGCCCTCGCTCTTGGTGCTTGTCAGGAATCACCAGCGGGCCCCGGCTGCTTCTCTGAGGCCACAGGCTCTCTCAAAGCTTTGGCCCCAGCCCTTGGCCCCTGTACTCTGGATGGCAGGAGGTGGGTCCCATCCGTCCGTGCTCAGCACCTGTACTCGCCTGGCTTGTCCTGTGGACCTGCCACCTCCTCCAGAGCCCTGCCCTCCATCTCCCCCACCCCCTGCCCTGGAGACACTGTGGCTGGCTGGGGCCTGCACGACGCTGATCTCTGCGCTTTTTCTGTCTCTTTTCTCTCTCTTCTTAGAGACCCCAGCCTCAGTTCATTCCTAGTCTGCTCATTGCTGGGTTCTAACAGCTGTCCAGGCATGTCCGCATGTCACAGTGCGTGAATTCAGTGGTGTCAGAAAGTCCGTCAGGGCCGATTTCCTGCTCATCCCAGGCTTCATCCTCTCCTGCACAAGGCTGTTTCTCAAGCCACCGGCATCGGGGAAAGGACCTGGGTAGCTGCTGCACTGCCCTGCTCTGCTGCGGTGGAGTGGCCCACTGCCCATGGGGCCTCTCTCCAGAGGACAGTTTGGAGGAGTTCCATGGAGGCGAGGCACGGATCAGCTCTTGCCCCATGGACCCTCAGAGGCCAGGAAAAGGGAAAAGGTAGGCTTCACCCAGGCTGCTGCCAGCCACATCAGTCTCATCAAGAGCGAAACTGGGAGCCGCTCAGGCTCTGTGGGGGCTGGCTCTTCATGAGGCTGGGAGCTGGGTTTGCTTATTCATTTCCATCATTTTCTTCAAAGAAGAGCAAGCTAGGGTCTCACTGGGGTCACCACCCCGTGCAGGTGGCCCTCTCCAGACCTGCTTCACCCGAGCCCTCTGCTTCCATCTGCTCCACTGCCCCGTCCTCAGCACCCCACTGCCCCTTGCGCAGTCCCCTCGGCTGCCGCTTTCCCCGCCCGTTCCCTGTCTACCTCCCAGGGTTGATGGCACCTCTCCAATGTTGCTGCCCTCAACTCCCCTGCCCCATTCTTGCGCTGACAGCACTGCTTCGGTCTCTAAATACATTAATGTTTTCATGCCCCTGGGGGCCAAATGGGACTTCAGGCCCATCAGATCGAGATGGTGACTCCCAGTGTGTGGTGCTGACCCACAGTGCCAACGCCCTGCCAACCCACACGAGACCACACGCTGGCATGAGCCCAGCAGGCACACTGGTCGCTCCTCACTTCAGAGCTGATGCCACACCTCCAACAGAGCCTGGCTGCGGGCATGAAGATTGCAGGGAGGGGAAACAGCACAGAAACACAGGCCTTCCACAGCAGGAGGAGGGACATCGAGACCAGGGCCCTCAAGGGGCCACAGAGGAAATGGAACAAGTAAAGAACCATCCCAGTGGCCTTTGGCATGGATTTGATGCTGACCCTTTCTCTGGTGTGTCTAGAGCCTAATAATTTATCTCAAGCCAAATCAGGATGCTGCATTGATGAAAGCTGAGTCAAGAACCCCAAGAGAGGCCAATGCCCGCCCTGGGCCTGCTCCCCTCACATCTCTCCAGACCCCCGAGGCAGCTGGGGCTCAAGGCTGAACAGACACTTCCCTGTACACGGCGCACTGCCCAGTTCACACAGCCTGGACGTACAGACAGATACCACTCTGATCTTAGCCCGGAAGCAATAAGGGGCCCTTCTGCAAGGCAAGACCTGCCACCAGTCCTATGGTGCCACAGTCACAGGTGAGATGGCACACTGTTAAGAGTACCACTGATCAGCATTATGGGAATGATGGCATGGATTATAAGCAGTTTATTAACAGCAATTATAAAAAGTGGGGAGAGAGGCATAGTGACAGTGGTGATTAGGATCCATGCTGATACATTTTTAAGTGGAGGGTTGTGTTAAAGTTCCATCAGCAAGAAGAGACTTCTCAGTGCCCAGTATACACAGGGCAGATATGTGACGAGGCCAAGAGCAGTGAGAAGCCTCGCTCTCCAGGGAGACAGCTGGCTGGAGGTTTCATCCAAAGACAGTCTCCAAAAGGACAGTTTGGGGACCTGAAGCCACTGCTTGGAGGCACAGCCATGGAAAACACTGACAGCAAATGCTTTAGCTGTGGCTGGCTGAGGCAGTGCGTCACAGCTGGGCCAACAAGAGACTAGACAAGCTCAGGAGGAGGGGCTGGAGAATCAGATGTCCACAGAGGCTCTGGAAAGCTCTGGCACAGTCCTGGGAACCTGGAAGACCATGTGCATGCACAGGGCTGTGAAAATGCCTGAGAGAGACCGGAGAAGGCCCTGAGCTCTCACCTGTGACTGACCTTGAGGCTCTGAGCAAGCAAGATGTGAAGGAGAAAGAGCTGTCAACCGCCTGGCTGAGTGTTGATGAAAAACAAGAATGTACACATCTACAAAGTTCAAAAAGCTCCCAGTGGAATAAATTCACAGAGATTCACACAAAGACACACTGGAATCAAACTGTCCAAAGCCAGGAACGAACAGAATTTTGAAAAGTAAAGAGACTCATACATCAGCTGGCTTCACATCAGAAGCTGTGGCAGCCAGGGGACATTGGAATTACACATTCAAAGTCAAAAGAATTCTATATCCAGCAAAACTAGCCTTTAAAGATGAAGGAGAAATGAAGACATTCCAAGATAAACAAAAAATGAGGAAGTTCGTCACTAGTGAGACTTCCCTACAGGAAATACTAAAGGTAGGCCCCCCCGACTGAAATGAAAGAACACTAGACAGTAACATAAATCCACATGAAGAAATAAAGAACTCTAATAAATGCAACATCGATAAATACAAAAATGTGTACAAATGTATGTTTGTGATTTTCTCCTAATTTATAAGGCTACTGCATAAAGCAATAACTATAAATCTGTCTTGATGGGCATATAATATCTAAAGTTGTATTTTGTGTAAAAGAATAGGACAAAGGAGGTAAAAAGGAATGAAGCTTAATACAGCTTCATTCTAATGAGCAGTTTTTGTATACAATTGAAATTAATTTGGTAATACACTGTCTTCAGTTAGGATGCTAAATGCAATTATAAGGGCAACCACTTAAAAATAACTTTAAGAAAAAGTGGTAAAGAAACAAGGGAATTAAAACAGTGTACCCAAAAATATCTAACACTAACATATTTTGCTTTAATAGGAGAAAGTTTTTGTATACTACTGAAATTAATTTGGTCCTAGGCTGTTTTCAGTTAGGATACTAACTGTAATTCTAAGGGCAACCACAAAAAATAACTTTAAAAAACAGAGTTAAAGAGGCTGGGTGTGGTGGTTCACGCCTATAATTCCAGCACTTTGGGACGTGAAGGGGGATGGATCACCTGAAGTTAGGATTCAAGACCAGCCTGACCAACATGGCGAAACCCCATCTCTACTTAAAAGTACAAAAAATTAGTCAGGTACGGTGGTAGGTGTCTGTAATCCCAGCTACTCAGGAGGCTGAGACGGGAGAATCGCTTGAACTCAGGAGGTGGAGGTTGCAGTGAGCCAAGATCGCACCACTGCACTCCAGCAGGGGCAACAGAGCAAGACTCTGTCTCAAAAAAAAGAAAAGAAAAATATGTTCACACAAGACTTACAATGTACATAGCCAAAAAGTAGAAACAACCCACATATCTACCAACTACAACAAAATGTAGAATATCCATACAATCAAATATTGTTCAGCAATGGAAAGGAATGAACAGCATGGATAACGCTTACCAAACTTTATGCTCAGTGTAAGACACCAGACACAAAAGGCTACATATTCTTATTCCATTTCCAGGAAATGCCCAGCACAGGCAAATCCATAGAGACAGACAGCATCTCTATGACATGGTTGCCAGGAGTTGAGGCTAGGGAGGGATGGGGAGTGGCTGCTAAGCACATGGGGTTTCTTCTGGACTTAGATAGTGATGAAGGGATGCTTACATAACTTTGTGAATATCTTAAAGACCGTGACACTGTACACTTTTAAAAGGGTACATTTTATATGAGTTATAATTCAATAGAGCTGTTATTTAAAACATAAATTAGAAGAGGTAGAAAAGTGGCTTTACCTTCTTTCTGTGGGTTTATTTTGCTATTTATTTTTTAGCCACTGAAATGTGATATTAGTGGAGGGATAGTTTTTTAAAAAAAGGGCACAGAACAGAGGAGAACCCAGAAACCCACAGATAATGTATGGACACTTAATAATTAACAAGATAGATGGGATTGTAGATCAATGAGGGAAAGAGTGATTCCCATTAAATGGTGCTGCAACAAATGTGTATCCATATATGATACAAGGAAACTGGACCCCTACCTCACTCCATATGCAAAAGTCAACTCTGGGACGATGGCTCTCATTATAAGCATTTTCCCATTTTCCTTAAGGAACTTTTTTTTTTTTGAGACCGGGTCTGGCTCTGTCACCCAGGCTGGAGCACAGTGGCATGATCTCAGCTCACTGCAACTTCCCTCTTGTGGGCTCAAACAACCCTCCAACCTCAGCCTCCCAAGTAGCTGAAACTGCAGGTGCATGCCACCATGCCCAGCTAGTTTTTATATTTTAGTAGAGATGGGGTCTTGCCATGTTGCCCAGGATGGTCTCAAACTCCTGGGCTCAAAGTGATCCATCCTCCTCGGCTTCCCAAAGTGCTGGGATTATAGGTATGAGCCACCATGCCTGGCCCAAGTAATGTTTCTCATTGCCAAATACTATTCCATTCCGACAGTTGCTATCGTTTGCTTCACATTTTCTATTACTGGGTTATCTCAACTTTCTACGATGAGTGTTTTTGATAATCCACTGAAAGCATGTTTTCAAGGGAAGGAAAACATGCATTCGAAAATGAAAAACGAAAGAAGGGGCCAGTCCCCAAATGCTCCCCCAGGGTTAGTGGAGCACAGAAAAGGGAGCCCGCACATGAGGCAGCCCCAGGCGGAGGAGCAAGTGGGTGGCCACGTACCTAGACTCACGACGGAGCTGCTGCTGCCCCAGCAGATCTGCTCACCCTGCTGCTTCTTCACAGTCTCCACAGCTTTCGCAGACGTGTCAGCGACTGCCACGATCACTTGCAGCAGCTGGGGAGGGAGGGAGGGGGGAAGCCAGTGAGCGAGCAGGCACTAAATGCCGCTCGTCTGACCTAGTGATGGTGTCTCCTGCTTCCCACCCATGTTCACACTAGTCAGGTACCACTTACCCAAAAGATAGCCAAGGGTGAGGGACGTAACTCCCAGCTGGAAAGTCACCAACCAGAATTCTCAAACTGAGTCCCCTCTTTCTGGCCCAGTGGGGATGCCACACTATCATGTCACTCTGGTAACCCTCGGTGCCTAGTGATATGCCAGCCAGCACTGTGTGTCCTCCCAGCCTGAGCAATTCGCAGGGTGGGAAAATAAATGTTCCAAGAAAAACGGACAGGAGAGGTCTGTGGCCTCGCCATCCCTGATCAGGAAGTCTCACAGGACCGGCCAGTCAGAGGTTGGAAGGCTTGGAGCCTCTCAGTTTAAAAATCAAAATAAACATCACAGAACCCTTGAGGCAAGGGCACAGTCACACCTACGGCAACTGTAGTCATCGTAACTAAAGCTGGCTTCTTAGGCTGGCCTCTGGGGATCCCGCATGCAGAACAACGAAACAAGCAAACATTTTGACGAGCCCGCTTCTTCCCATCCTGTCTGAGCGTTTGTCTGCCTGTCTGGCACAGTTCTTGGTCATACACAAGAATGAATGGACCTTGCTATGTTGGAGCATGATGTGAAAACAGTGAGGAAAACACAGGGACAGCAGCTGAAGGCAAGGACACGCAGGATCCCACGCCAGATCTAGGCCTAGCTACTGCCCGCTGAGATGGGCGGGTCCAAAGACCAGAAGCAGCACGTGCCCCAGCCCACTGATGGCCCAGAGCCCTGCCACGCCACTGGTCCAAAGGGGGCCCAGCCTAGCCCCACCCAGCCCCTGGTCTGGCCCTGTGGTCCCTTGTCAGGGGCTGCTGAGGCCCCTGAGGACAAGCAGGGTATGAGCTCTCAGTCTGAGTGAACAGGGGAGAGGGGTGGGAAAGAAAGGGGACCCTTACTTGTCTGTAGGAAGTCAGATTCTGGTGCGTGGCCTGGATGATGGGGCCGCAGGGGTGGAGGTCAGGGCCGGGACGCTGGCAGCACTCGCCCAGCTCATCATCGTAGACTTGGAGGAAAGCCAAGATGAGCTGGTGAAAGTCGGAGGTGACCAGACGCAGCTTCTGGTCTAGGGTGCCGACACTGGCCACACCCGCAGCGGCCCCTTGCTCGTGCTGTGCAAAGTACTGCAAAGTCAGAGGCAGAGTCCCTCCAGGCTGCCCTGCCTGCCAGCCAGGCTACCACCAGCCCTCACCCCAGACACCGCACGGTCAGGGCAAGGAAGAAAGCTTCCAGAAACAGGGAGACAGGGGAGCTGTACGGAGCAACTCAGGCCAGAACAAGACCTTCTGGCTCCCAGCCTCAGCCCCGTCACTCACTCTCCTGTGGGTCCTGGTCTCCTCTGGGATCAAACAAAGGCCCGACCAGGAGGGTCACATGAGGCAAGGCACAAGGCAACGTGCTCAGGAGTGGGCACCGCCGAGTACCCGAGGCCGATCCCTTCCCAGAGCCACAGCACCTGCCTCTTACCTCCACGTGAACTGAGCACCACAGCATTCTAGAACGTGCCAGGCCCAGAGCACAAGCAACCTTGCTTAAGCCTCACATGCTGGAGGAAGTGACAAAGCAGGGCCTTGCCTTCAAGCCCCCTCTCCCAGGAGCCAGCACCCTCACCTCCATTCTAAGCGCCTGCAACTTGGCGGCACTCTCCTGCAGCTGTCTGGCCAGCTCCGCCAGCTTCTCCTCCTCCTCGGACTTGGCAGAGGTGCTGGTCCTACAGGGAGAAAGGGGACACTTGCAGTTTCCCGCTGCCAGCAGTGTCTGCAGTGACAGAGCCGAGGGGCCAGGGCTGCTGAGGCCTCCAGGAGCACGTACCACTGCCAGTTCTCACTCTGCTTGTTGAGGAGGGGCTGCATGTCCAGGGGCCATGGGTCGTACTCTGGATTCAGGAGCAACTGCAGGTGGGGGCTGGAGAAGAGCTCCCCCAGCAAGGCCTCGTTCTTCTCCCTGGTGTCCTCAAAGTGCTCCATCAGGCTGCAAAGGCAGCCCCAGGGCCACACTGTCACAGGCCAGAGCACTGGCCCAGCAGACCCTCAGCCCCACAGGGAAGACCCCAGAGGCACATGGGGCTAGGCACAGAGCCGCACTGCTCACAATCCTGCCCCACCTGTCTGTTCTGGCTCCTCCAAAAAGTCCACCTATCCACCCACCCACGGGGCACCTTGGTGCTCACTCTCCTCTGTGCCTGGCCCATATGCTCTGAGTCCCATACCCCACCTTTACACTTACCCCCGAGGCCTTGGGCAGCAGTCAGCACCCTTGGGATACAGCCACTCCTTGCCCTAACACTGCCCGGCGCCTGACTGGCTGGCCAGATCCCCAAGGAGGGTGCCCCGCCTGACCCAGCACCAGAGAGGGAGTGACAACCCAGCCCCTACCTGCTCCAGAACTAGGACTAAGACAAACTCACCAAGGTTGCCAACCTGAGCCTTTACCTCGAGCAACTGGAGCACCCAACAGTCAGGCTCTGGATGACGTTGAGCAACTGGTCCATGAAGTGCAGCTGCTTCTGGGCGCAGGCACAGCCCTGGGCAGGGAGGGCCACAGGCATTCACTGGCTCCACCTAAGCCAGGTCAATGCCAGCTGTCCCTGGTGCCCCTGCCCCCACATGCCACCCCAGCCAGGAGCCAGTGGAAAGGAGGGGCCTGGCCCATCGATGCCCCTGTGCCTGGCCGGCAATGTCTTGGACTAGCGAGTGCTCCCTGTCCGGTCCCTGCCTTGGCCTGTAATGACGCTGGCCCCACATGCCAGAAAGGGCTGAGTGCTACAGAAACAGATGGGAGCGTGTCTCTGTCGTGTAGCTGACAGCATGGCTTGCTGGGCGGGTGGGCAGCACACAGCAGGGCCAGCTGTGACAGCCCACAGCCCACAGCCCGCAGAGGCACCTCCAGGACAAGGCCTGTTCTCCTCCATGGATCACCCACCCAGCTGGGAACAGATGAAGCCAACAGGAGGGGGCTGGGAGGTGGTCTGCTTTCCAGCCAGGGGACTGGCGTTCCAGCCTGGAAGGCCCAGGCTCCTGGAGCAGCAGCTCCTGAGGCGCTGACTTAGTCCCCAACTTGCCAGAAAGGTGAGTGGGATTCTCACAGAAGCCACCTGGCCAGGAGCTCAAGGCTTCAAGAAGCACAGCTCTTTCCTCCTTCCAGAAAAAGGAGGAGGCTCGCTGATGAGCCCCAGGACCTGAGAGGCTATGCCTGCTCCAGAAAGGCCCCCAGCCAGGCCCGCCTCTCAAGCTCTGAACAGCCTAACCACGTCAAAAGGGCCAACTCCACGGGGTGTGAAATGCCACTGGAAGCACCTCAGCCCTTTCGCTGCGGCCTGTGCCTTCAGCGCCAACTTGCCATGCAAACGCTCCTTGCGGGGCTTGGTGAAGGAAGCGGTTGGAACAGCCGGCTGAGCCAGTTCGTTCCGGTGTGCTCCTTAGAACCGTGTGTGGCAACACTGTCAATAGCATAGAGACTGAGCATCATCATGACATCCAACTGAGGCAGATTCGGGAGGACGAGTGCGAGAAGCTCAGGGCACCCAGGACAGGGGTGACGGCGCTGGGCGGCCTAACTGCCTGCATGGCGGTGCTGTCCACAATCATGCGCTCCAAGGCGATCTGGGGACGCCACATCCCCGCAGCAATGACCTGGCCTATCTGGACTACTACACAGCACGAGGCTGGCAAGGATCACCTGTGTCATAGTGCAGATCAGCAGTTGATTTCCTTAGTATTGCTAGTTAGTTTATACATTCACCACTTGATGGACATTTGTGTTCTTTCCACTTGTGCGCCATTAAGAATAATACTCCTACAGACACTCAGGTACGGGATTCCGTGTGCAAGTATGTTTTCGCTTCTCCTGGGTGTGCGGCTAGGAGTAGAACCGCTAGGTTACAGGGTAACTGTGTGTTGACATCTCTGAGGAACTGCCAGACTTTTCCACAGCACTTGCACCATTTTACATTCCTACCAGCCACGCAGGAGGCTTGCAATTTTCCTCATCCTGGCCAACATTGTTATTCTCCTTTTTTTTCTTAAGCAACAGGGTCTTGCTCTGTGGCTCAGGCTGGAGTGCAGTGGCACCATCAGAGCTTACTGAAGCCTTGAACTCCTGGGCTCTACACAGTCCTGCCGCCTCAGCTTCCCAAGTAGCTGGGACTACTTGGGTGTGCCATCACGACCGGCTAATTTTTTACTTGTTGTAGAGACAGGATCTTGCTATGTTGTCCACGCTGGTCTTCAACTCCTGAGGCCAAGTGACCCTCCTGCCTCAGCCTCCCAAAGTGCTGGGATTAAAGGCATGAGCCTCTGGGCCTGGCCTCCTTTCCTTTTTTGAGTCTAACCTTCCTAGTGTGTGTAAATTGTATCTCATAATGGTGCGTGTATGCTGCTCTAATGATTGGTGATGCTGGGAATCTCTGCATGTGCTCTTCAGCCATTTCTTCATCTTCTTTGGAGAAATGTCTATTCAGATACTTTGTCATTTCGAACTGGGTTCTCTGTTTTTCATATTGAGTTGTAAGGGTTCCTAATAGATTCAGGATACAACTCCCTCATCAGTCATGTGATTTACAACCATTTTTCCCCCATTTTGTAGGTTTTTCTGTCTCTTTAGTTTCTTGACGGTATCCTTTGGTGCACCAGTGTTTCATTTTAACAAAGTACAATTGATCTGTGTGTTCTTTTGTCACTTATGCTTTTAGTGTCAAATTTCTGACTTCATCAAACATGACTATGAACACCTGAATCTGGGTGTAAGTGAAGGGTGCCTGTCTACTGCAGCCACCATGCTTAGGAGGCTTGCGCTGGCCCCTCTCTTAACCACTGCTAGTTGGCTCCTGAGTCCATCAGACGTGACTCTAAGTCTTGGATGAGTACTGCTCTCTGTGTTCCTGCCTGTATTACAGCTGGGCGCCATTGTTCTAGACATGTTCAGGGCACAGGATAAGGAAATGCATATTTCTTAAGTTAAAAATATATTAGGAGGATGGACACAGTGGCTCACACCTGTCATCCCAGCACTTTGGGAGGCTAACGTGGGAGGATCACCTGAGCCCAGGAGTTCCAGACAATCTCAGGCAACATGGTAAAACCCGTCTCTACAAAAATTTTAAAAATTAGCTGAGTGTGGTAGCACATGCCTGTGACCCCAGCTACTCAGGAGGCTGAGGTGGGAGGATCGCTTGAAGCCCAGGGGCTCACACTGATACTCCCAATTAAAACTCAGGACTACAAGGTATGACCCTACCTAATGATCTTAAATCTGTAGCTCCTTTCTCCCTCCTTCACCTCCCTGGCCTCAATAACGCCAATGGAATTCTCCAATTCCTTTGACTGTTTATCCATAACAAGGAATGCTACGTGCTGCTGTAACATGGACAAACCCTGAAAACCATGTGCTCAGTGAGGAAGCCAGTCACCGAAGGCCGCATATTCCCGCATTCACTTTTGATGACAGACAGACGGTAACTCAGGGCTTGCCAGGGCCTGTGGGGAATAGCGGTGGCTACACAGTGGTCCAGGATGTCTTTTCGGGGTGATCATGACAATATTTTGGAACTAGATAGAGGTGGTGGTCGTACAACACTGTGAATGCACTAAAGACCACTAAATGACATGCATTAATGAGGCTTAATTGAGGACGAAGCTTCAGTTAGGGAAGATCAACAGGTTCTACAGCTGGATGGCGGTAATGGCTGCACAGCACCAGAGTGTGCTCACGCCCCTGAGCACACGCTTGAAAATGGTGAATGCGGTACAATATAAGTGATGCGTATTTCACCATCATTTTTCTAAAAAACTTTTTTTAAAGAGGCAAGCTCCCGCAGGCCTGCTGGGAAATTGATTTTCATAGCTGACATGGTGGATTTTATGTAAAGTACATTTTGCCTCAATGCAAATGTGGAAATACAAAGCAAGTGCAGAGTGCCGCGGCAGGGCAGGTGGGTCAGGGAGGAACACCAGGAGCTGACCGTGCCGCCACAATCACAGAAGCGGGGGCTTTATGTCTGGAGGACAGAAAAAGTGGAGCCCCAGGGAACTAGAAAGTATTGAAGAGAGAGTGGAGAGGAAACAGCTTAAGAAAGTGACCCCAGAAATCTGTTTATAACACCTTGGTCAGGCCCACCTGTGCATGGGTGGATCTAATCTTGGTGAACCCAGCAAAAACTGCCAGGCTGACCACTGGGTGGCGCACACATAGGGGGGGATCCAAAGAGCCGTGCGAAGGCTGTGGAAACAGAGCCGATGCTGGAAGGAGGCGGGAGGCAGGCGGCAGGAGGCGGCTGGACTTGCTGCTTAAACCTAAGCAGGTCAAGTGCCTGCTACAGCACAAAGATTTATACAAATATAAATTGTATGGAGAATACATTCTCCATAGAATTTAGCAAGACCCAGAGCCAAGGTAATAGCCAAAATGTACAGAGAACTACTTGGTACGTGAAAAGCCACGAACTCTCAGCCACAGGAGAAAAGACTCCCTGGATATGCACTTTGGGTGACGATATGTCCATGCTACTTCAGGGACTGTGACAATGGAGCCACCGGGTGCAGGGTGTCCACGGCGGGACAGGCTGTGCATGTGTGGGGCGGGGGGCCTGTGGGAAACCTCTGTGTTTTCTGCTCAGTTTTGCTGTGAACCTAAAACTGCCCTAAAATTCATGAGTTTTTAGATACAATAATGTGAAAGAAAAAAATTAATAAATTTGACTTTATTACAATTTAAAACCTTTGCCCTGAAAAAAAAAAAACAAACAAAAAAAAAAAAACCTCACTGGACAAGTGACCCAATTAAAAAGTGGGCAAAGGACATGAGTGTGGACATTTTTCCAGAGTGGATACAGAAATGGCCAAGAAACGCACAAAAAGATACTCCGTATCATTGGTCATAGGGAAATACAAATAAAAACCATGAGATACCACCCCACACCGAGCAGTGTGGCCAAAATCAAGAAGATGGACCCTACGAGTGCCAGCGAGGACAAGGATGAACTGAAGCTCTCCCGCACTGCTGGTGCCACTGCACTGGAAAAGCCTAAGCACAGAGTGACCCTGTGACCCAGCAATCCCACTCCTAGAGGACTGAAAACACGTGTCCAACCAGCCAATGCACATCTCACATGTATCGACTGATGTCTTATGTCTCCCTAAATTGTATAAAACCCAGCTGTAGCCCCACCACCTTGGGCACATGTTTGCAGGAACTCCAGGGACTGTGTCACAGGCCATCAGTCACATGAATAAATCTCTTCAGATATTAAAAATATATATATATATGTTCAGTCAAAAACCATATGCAAGAATGTTCACAGCAGCATTACTCATAATCATGGAGTGAAAACAATTATTTCAAAATTTAGAAACATTAAGGTGGGGGCTGGGGTTTCTTTGACCAATCTTGGGGTAGATAAGGGGCCTCAGGAGAAACTCCCAGACAGGCCCCAAGGGCATGGGAGCCAGGCGCCGGGATGTGAGGCCTGGCTCTGCCACCGTGTGACCTCAGGTGAGCTGCCTGTCCTCCTCCTTGCTGCCGAGGGTGGCTGTGACAATGACTGGCACGTACAGTACCAGGCAAGAATGACGTCATCAACCAAGGACAAGACACTCTCCATCCCACTGGTCATCAGAAGACAGAGACCTGTCCCTACCTGCATGGCTGCCCTCCCCACTGTGCCCCAGGGACAACCAGGCTTTACCCAAGGGAATCCCAGCAGTCCTGGCCCCAGGGATGCCTGGAGAAGCAGCGTGCCTGGGCACCCAGCCCGCCCTGGGGCCTGAGGAACCTCAAAGGCACTAGGGGAGGAAAAGTCTCCCACCTGAGCCAGCACCACAAGGTCCCCCGCCCAGGGTGGAAAGTATGCATGTCATCTGCAGGAGAGACAGGGGCCCTCTTACCTTGAGGAGCTCCTGGTCATCTGGTGCACACAGCATCAGCTCATGGCCCAGCTTTGTCATTTCTGTTGAAACACAAAGAGCCCATCACGGCAGGCACCTCCCAGATGGCAGGGGACAACAGACACCCAGGAAGCCCAGCACCCACAGGCCGGACCAGGGACAGGAGACCAGGGTGGACCAAGAGGCAGACAGAAGGCACCCAGGTGCTGGTGCTGCCTCTTGCTCACTGGCCCCACCCATCTCTGGGCATCAGCTTCCTTGCCTGAAAATGAGGGGTTGTACCCGAGGCTCTCCCAATGTCTGGGGTCACTCACTCTGGCTTTGAGCAGAAGTCAGCAGCTGAGGAGTGGACAGGGGTCAGGAAACCTCCAGGGTGCACCGTGTGCCCTCCTCTCTGAGACCTCCCAAGGCCAAAGCAAACGGAACCACCGCTCCCACCTGGCTATGTCCTAAGGGCCCTTCATGCCATCATCTGCTCTCATCTGCTAGCAGCCCTGGGGGTGGTAGGCCTTGTTCCATTTCATGTGTGGGGAGCCTGGGGCCCTGCACACTGCAAACCATCCAGCCACATCTGCCAGGGCGCCCAGGGCATTTTCTCAGTAACTTGCAGCCAGAAAGCCTGGGGCCGGTGCCAGGCCTGTCCCTCCACCTAGTCCTGGAGGGTTTGTTGCCAGAAGTAAGCAGAGACTCTGTGGGGAAGCACTCAGTAACCCCAGGCCCACCACAAATGCCAGCTGCGCACCCAGGCAAGCCTGCCCCACCACTGCCCTTAACCCTACATCGAGTCCTCCCTGATCCCTCTCTTCCTCGCAGCAAGTCCAGCCAACCCTCCCTGCGCTAGAAATCCAGATCTGGCCAGCACTACCCTCCAAACTTTCACCTGGGCCACTGACTGCAACAGCCCCATTCTCTCTGCCTCTTCCCCAGGTGCCCTGTTCCCAGCACCGCGGGCTGGGGGTCTCATTACAGCCAACGGCAGAACGCAGCCTTCCTCGGAGTAAAAGCCCACATCCTTCCATGGCCCACACGGCCTGGCCTGATCTGGCCCATCCCCTTCCCACATCACCCCTTGCTCTCCCTGTACTTCAGCCACACCAGCCTCCTCACTGTGCCTCCAAGCGGCCAGGCACAAGCCCACTGGGACCCTGCGCCCATGCTCTTCCTCTCACACATGCCGGGCTGGTTTCTACCCCTCCTGCCATCTTATGTCGACAGCACCACCCTTCCCCAGCCCCCACGGGACCACTCAGCCCTCAGCTGTTCCCGGTGCTTCTCGCTAGCACGTGCATGGAGAGTTCTCCCACCCTCTTCCCACCCGCACTCTGACAAGTCTGACAGCATATTCCCACGATGGGTAAAGGCTGGATTTCATCTGCACTTGACAGGAAAGGAAACTGAGGTTGGCAGTGGCGGCATCAGGGCTAAGGCTGGGCTGGGTGGCACATGTGTTGATGTGGATCAGAGAATCTGGAATGTACCGGGCACAGCAGCTCTGGGGAAAAGGGCAATGTCCCTGTGTGGTCCAGGCCAGCCCGCTGGCTACTCCAAGACAACACCGCATTCTCCTGGCCTGCCTCAGCACAGGACAATCAGCCCCAGCTAATTCATGTGGCTACACCAGCTGGGGCCCAGATCAGGACTCCAGGGTCCAGCTTATCTACCCTGGAGTGGCCAGAACAGACACAGGCCCATGAAAAATTTGACCTTTGACATTCCACCAACTTCTGGAGAGATGACCATGAAGGTGGAACAACAGCCCCCAACTTGGGGACTGCAATTTTGCTCACCTTTATCTAACACTCATTACCAGGTTAAGTATAGTTTCTAACAAGAAGTGATGGAACAGAGGTTACAAGACAAGCCCCACTGGAGAGCAACAGGCATGCCCCCAGAAATGCCACCTGTAGACAGTGGGTCACACACCACTGACACAGGGAGACGAAACCAATGGTGGCATCGGCAAGAATCTCTGTCTCTGGCCACCAGCACCACAGGGACTGACGTGCTCTAGGTCTCTGCAAGAGGAGCTCTCCCACGGGTCATGCCTAGGGAAGGCTGGGGTTGAAGAAGGCTCTCACAACATCCACACCACGTGCACCGCCTTAAGGAAAACACCGGTCCGATGGAACACGCACCACTCAATAAGGAGTCTGTGGACAAGCTCAGGATGCACCAGGACCGCACCTACCTTGGATCTTCACCTCTGTCGGGACCCCTTTCAGCAAGCTGAGCCTGTCCTGCAGCGAGGGGCAGATCCTGCAGGGAAATAGCAAAGCCGGTCAGGCCGCAGACAGCTGGAGAATACCCCGGGCCTCTAGACGTGCTCGAAAAACTGAATTCCTTGTGCACCTGCTCACTTTCAAATGGTTTCTTTCATGTCATGATTTCCTTCCCATGAATTATTAGAAAAAGAATACTCGAGAAAGTTTACCTCAGAAATGTGAATCTAAACACTGAAATGAAAATTCTTCTCAAAACAACAACAACAAGATGGCTGCAGCAGAGGCAGAGAGGGAGGCCGCCAGCACCCAGGCTCCTCGTTGAAACGGCGGTACAGGAGGGTTTTGAGGGCTGGCCCCGGGCTCCTGGTGTCCTCCCTAGCCTCACCTGGGTGGGCAGCAGCTCCTCGGGGTAGAGCAGTTTCCTCCCACCTAGCCCTTTGCAGAAAAGGCTTGTGAGGCCTACTTTCAGCCATGTGGGGGCTCCTACTGCGACAGAATCCAGTGAAGGCTCATCACCCTGGGCACGGACTGCTGCATGCAGGGGCCGCTCAGAAGCATGCCACCTTAAAAGCCATCTGGTGGGCAAAACCAGGTCCAGATGCACAGTGCATGGAAGAGAGGGAGTCCCGCAATGCCCAGACATGCGCCACAGGTGACACAAGGCTCAGCCCTCCACTGGGTCTGCTTCTTCAGGGGAGCACAGCCCAGGCGCTACACCACCAGCCCCAAGCCCCAAGCCCAGTATGGCACTGAGGCCCAGGTACATCACTCCAGCCACTGGGGCCACAGGCTCTGACCAGGGAGCCCCAGGTGCCTGCCACCACAGCAGCATTCCACAAACAAGAAGGAGGTGCTTTCCACCAGGCTGCCAGAGCCTGGCTACACCCTGCCATTGCTGTCACGCTAGGGGCCTGTTGACTCGTGTGGCGGGAAAAGGGCTGGTGGCTGTTCCCTAGAGAGGCCACACTTACCCCAGGACTGCCGCAGAGATCAGGCTTGGCTGCCTCTGCCGTACCACCCGCCTCCATGGCTTATTAAGACAATGGCAGGGTCTGCGCAAGCAGGACTGGGGAAGGAAAAGAGTGACCAGAAGGCTGGTTCTGCCAGAGGGGTCACCAGGAATGTCCCTGAGCACAAGGCTCGGTGGAGCAGGGGGCACTCACCCAGCAGTGCACAAGGCCGGGCACAGTAATCCCCTGAACACGCAGCAGAGGCCCAAGCAGCCTGACTCAGTAAAGGCTGTCATTAAGGCACTGCGCCGTCACCGCAGGGGGCAGAGCAAGAACGGAAAGTGCTGGAGGCCCTGGAGGCCCCCAGGAAACCCACAGGGCCTTGACCTCCACCATCCAGGGGCTCCAAGCTCTGCCCCACCCCACACCAAGGGCCAATGCTAGGCGCAGCTTTCAGGCTCTACCAGGAGGAGATGAAAAGGAGGCCCTAAACAGGGCTGACAGGGTGTGGCCACGGGCAAAGAAGGGCAATGAGAAATTTGGAGGCAAACTGCCATCCGCCCAGTTCTCCTGGAGGACCCTCAGAAGGCCTAAGAACTCTTGCCAAGCTGAAATCAGACAGTGCCGTCATCTGTTCCCTGGTGGCTTTTCAAAAGGATTCTGTTTCTGGTATTTACAGAAGCACTACAGCTTGAGAATCCCTAATCTGAAAATCGGAAATGCTCCAAAATCCGAAACTCTTTGATCGCCAATGTGACACTCAAAGGAAATGCTCATTGGAGCATTTCAGATTTCAGATTCTCAGATTAGGGACGCCCAACCAGTATAATGGAAACATTCCAAAATCCGAAGAAATCGAAATCTGAAACACTTCTGGCCCCGACATTTCAGATATGGGACACTTAACCTGTAGAAGCATTTGAGGGGTGTGGCTTTGGCCTCCCACCTGTCTCTCTCTGGCCAGCAGATGACCCCAGTTCCCAGAGTGCACCCAGCTTCCACCTGAGCCGGGCAAATCTGCACCCCTCCCACAAAAGCCTCCTGGGAGCTCGCTCAAGACAGCCACACTCTACCCAGCCACCTCCAGTCCTGCCCTACCTACTAGGTTCCCGGGCCAGGTTCCAGTCCCTCCAGGGCCAGCAGTGGCTGCCAGACAAGCCGCCTGCCACTGTCTTTCCCTGGGGTATTAGTCTCCCTGCCTGCAGCCACTGCCCTCCAAATCCATCTGTCCAGAGCACCCCGAGTCACCTTACCAAAATACCAATCTCAGCGTGTCACTCCCCAGGTCCCATGCCTGCCCTGCCCAGAATATAAAGCTCGAAGACCTGGGCACGGCAGGCAAGGCTCTGAGGGAGCTGCCCTGAGCTGCCAATCTGGCTGCGGCTGCCCAGCTCTCTCCCACGCCTCAGCTTCCTGCTCCTGTCCACACAAGCACCCGCCGTTACCCATCGCCCTCCCGGTCATATGCCACCTCCTCCCTGCCAACATCCACGGCACCCAGCTCAGAGTGAAGTGCTGTGCATCATTTCTGCCCAACCCCAGGACTCATGCCCACTAAATACCCGGCTCCCTGAGGACACCCACTTACATCTGCAGCGCCCGGTATGGCACACAGGTGCAGCCTGGAGAACCCCCTGGCTACGTGTCCACACCATGCTGCAGCTCCCACACTGAAGAGCCAGAAATGACAGCAGGCCAAGACAGCACCCACAGGCTGAGGGCTCCAGCAGCGGCCGGATGTGCTCAAGAGGCTGTGGGCATCCAGAGGAAGAGGAATACATTCTGCCCTGGGAACAGGAAACACTTTAAAAGGAGATGGGACCTGTGAGTTGGGTCTTTGAGGGCTGTATAGGAGTATGTGCAACATGCAGAAACCAGAAGGGCACTTCCAGGAGGGGAAACAATGTGAGCAAGAGCAAAAGGTTATGAAGCGAGGAGCTGGTGTGCTGAGGCTTGGGGAGGGGCCTGAGGAAGGGCCTAGAAGGCAGAGGCAGGAGACACTGCTGGAACGGCAAAGGCTCAAACGTAAAAACGTCTCCTCCTTCCTCTGGGAGCCTGTATCCAGCTGGACGTCCTGCTGATGTCCCTGGTCCTGGCGGGCCAGACCGGCTGGATACAAGCTAGCACCTCGTCGCTCTGCTGCCAGCCTCCCCGCCCAGGCCCATTCCTCAAGCAGCATGGGCAGGAAGGCCACAGGCTGAGGAGGGGGAGGCCCAGGCCTGGCCTCACAAGAGGCTCCGGTACCAGCAGACCACAGCCCTTCCAGAGTACTGCCTGGGCATCCACTCAATCCCACAGGAGCCTGTGCTCTCCATCCACAGCTGTGAGGCAGATGCTCAGCTCAGGGACTGCGTCACCAGGGCAAGGATGTCTTCCCTGGCCATAGGACACTCTGGATCATTTCCTCTGCCATCACTCAGGAAGGTGCCCTGTCACCATGGGCCTCGTATGGTGCCAGGAACACACCATGCTACACCCTGACCCAAAGGCACCAGAGGACCAGGAAACAGGTCACGGCACAGAAGCTGACAAGAGGCGACACTGTATGAGGGCCACTTGGCCAGCTGAGACCCAGGCAGGAGCCTATGCCCTGGCCATGCTTGTCACTCCACCACTGCAAGGCCAAAGACATCCAGCCTGACCCCTGGCTTCCCGGTCTGAGAATGAAAGGACTGGAGTGGGACATTTCTCAGGCACCTGCCAGTCCTGAACCTCCGAACTTGTAGTTAAAGCAAGGCCAACACTGAGGCTAAGTTCAGCACTGCGGCAAAGGGGTGGCTGGACTAGCCCAGCACTGCCAGGGCCACTTTATCCCCAGTTCAATCATGCTTTGTTACCAGCACTTCTTACCTACACAGCTATTCTCACAGGAGTGCAGGCTAGCGGGTGGAGCCCTCTGGGAGGACAGCTACTCACAGTAACCATAAACCCCATCTTCCCAGATGGGGCTGCGTGGCACCCATGCACACCCCAGGTGGGAAAAGGAAAAAACCGACACATTACCGTGTACACATCCACTCCAGGATCTCCAAGCGGTACTTCGAGGGGCTGCACAGCAGTTCCTGAATTGTCCTTGGCTCTGTGATATACAGACCATCGAGGAAGGGGCAGTTTAGGTCCTAAGCAAGGAAAAGGAAAGCAACATTCACTGAAGGTCCCAGTGTACATGTTTTTTGTTTGTTTTTTGTTTTTGAGACAGAGTCTCGCTCTGTCGCCCAGACTGGATGCAGTGCAATGGTGTGATCTCGGCTCACTGCAGCCTCCACCTCCCGGGTTCCAGAGATTCTCCTGCCTCAGCCTCCCGGGTAGCTGGGATTACAGGCACGCGCCACCACTCCCGGCTAATTTTTGTATTTTTAGTACAGACGGGGTTTCACCATGTTGACCAGGCTGCTCTCAAACTCCTGACCTCAGGTGATCTGCCCAACTCAGCCTCCCAAAATGGTGGGATTACAGGCATGAGCCACCACGCCAGCCCTCAGTGTACGCCTCCAAGCTCCCAGGACCTTTTTCCTTTACCCGCGTCCTGCCATCTTGCCAAGAGTTCAAGTCCCCCAATTCTCAACCCCACATCTCTCGAAGCATGCGGCCCCCACCTCCTTCAAGTGCTCCCACTTTGTGGCAGCAGGACCTAGGAGCAACACCTGAGACCGAGACCTGAGACTTTAGAGAGCCCCAAGCTTCGGGACTGAGGGAAAGGGGAGGGAGGGAGAGGGGCCACTGAGCCAGTCGAAGACAGTATGAGGGAAGTGGCTGCGGGGAGGAGCGAGCAGGCGGAAGGGACCTGGGACAGGTCCCTGACCTTGTGGGCCAGCTTTTGTCACTGCTGCAGTGAGGGCTCTGTACCACGGCGCTGTAGAGGGCTTCTGGAGGCTAGACACCTGGAATCTGACACCAAGTGACACCAAGCCCCAGTCTCGCTAATTTGACAGAGTGGCCCGGGGCTCTGCCCATCTGTTCCCCCGAGACCCGCAAGATCCCTGAGGCCAGGCCTGCGTCCTCCGTATTTGCACTTGCGAGCGTCCAGCCCGGATACTGCAGTTCCACACGCGGCGCTGGCCCCAACTACCAGGAACGGGCCATGGAGACAGCAAGAGCTAAGGCCTGCGGCACCCCAAAGAGCAAAGATGAATGATCCACAAGCATCCCCTGCTGCGGGGGACAGGGCGCAGCCGGAACCAGCGACGGTGGCCTTGTGGTGCCGCGGACTTCCGCAGCAAGCCTGCCCGGGCCTAAGGCAGTGCCCTAACCGGTCCCGCGCCCGCAGTGGCTTTCTGGGCCCGCAGCACCTTCAGCTTCCCGAACACCTCCACAGCCGCCCTGAACACGCTGCTATCGCCCTCGTCCTCTGAGTAGTCGTCGCCGCCGCGGCCGCAGCCAGCGTAGTACCGCGCCATCTTTCGCGCTCCGAGCCACGCCCCGCCCACGCCCTGGCCTCACAGGCAGGCGCGGCCGCCAATCATGCTCCAGCTTTCTTCCGCCCACCTGCCTGCGCCGGAGTGGGGCGGGGCCACCCGGCAGGCGGGCACGGCTTCGGCCCGCCCCCTCCCCCACCTACCCTTCCCATTGGGCCGCGGCTCCGCCAGGCTGGCTCCCGGGCTCCCACGCCTGCCGCGGCACCACCCAGGGGCAGGACCACGGGGAAGGAGGCGGGGCGAACACTGGGAAGCGGGCGGAGCGGACACAGGGAAGCGGGCGGGGCGGACACAGGGAAGCGGGCGGGGCGAGCGGGCCAAGCTGGCTCTCAGACGCAGGCCTTGCAGTCGTCGCCCCTGCCACTGGCCGGGAGTGATGACGCGTCGAAGCGAGGCTCTTCCAGGAGGGGGCGCTCCCGCCTTGGTCGGTTCTCCTGGGCCACCACTAAGGGGACCCTAGTTCCCAGGAAAACCAGGGGGAGCCTTGGGTGCAGAATGGAGCTGGGACTGAGGCGCCCTCTCCCAGCGCGGGGCTCTGTCTTCACCATGCTCACGCTATAGTTACAGGGAAATTTCTTGTCACTCACTAGCTGTGTGCCTTTGAACCGGTTACCTAACCTCTCTGCGCCTCTTTGCCCTCACCTAATGGGGCCAATGAGAGCACCTATCCCACTGGGATGCTAATGAGGATGGCAGGCAGTAATAATTCCCATGGCCTGGCAAATGGAAAGCACCATGTAAATGCTCACTATTATAATCTATGCTGGCCCCTGCTCCCGTCACGGCGCCCGGGGCTATCTGTGGCTCCTTTCTACCGTGTCTACTTACAAATTTTTCTACAACTCTCAGCCCCCTCAAACTCAATGACTCTGCAATGAAATATGTCAGCCCCTCCTCCCCCAGACCCACCAAGCCCGCAGCTCGCTGAATGCTCCCTACCCTGTGACTTACTGATTGGGCAAGGCAGGAAGAAGCTGAAGGGTGGCTTGTGCCCAGGAGCCCATCTGCCCCTCCTCTGTGCCCTGCCCTGCCATCTCCTGGAGGATGGGATCAAGGGGCAAGTCTAGAGTCAGGGAAACCCAAGGACCTGCTAGGAGGCAACTGCAATCATGCAAGCGACAGGAGGGGACTTCGTTCTGTCCTGGGAAAACGGCGTGCCTCAAGGTCTCTCTCCGTCCTTTCACGTGGCTGCCACCTCAGGCCCTTCTGAAAGCTGAGGGCTGTCAGGGGCTTTGGGATTTTTTGAAAAAAGCTTTTTCTCCTCTTTTTTGTTTTTCTTTCTTTCTTTTTAGAAAATTTCATTTCAGTCACAGCCCCAGCTCAGACATTCAAATTCTTGTGGGTTTTTCTGTGGATCCTTCCTAGGACTGGGGAATTTGGCGGAAGAAACCACCTCCCCCAGCCCTCCCCTCCTCGCAGCCTCTGCTCCTGAGGACTGGGAAGAAACCAGCCCCTGTGTACTCTGGAAGAAAATCTCCCTCCTCCACCCAGCTCCATGGAGTCTGTATGCTAAACAGGCCTCTCCCACCTCAGCAGTTCTGTCTATGGGATCTTGAGGAACTGGCAGGTTCTTGAGAGGAGGCCATCTTGAGAGGTGATGGAGGCATCCCCCTGCATGGAGATGGCCAGCTCTCAGCCCATGGAGATGGTCGCGGAAGACTCAGCAGCAGGCGGCGGCCTCCCTGCCCATGCCACCCGCCACCCGCCACCCACCACCAGAATCATAGCAACTCCCAGGCATCTTCCTCCGGAAAAGCTGGAGGCTGGGGAGGGAAGAGAGGGGTCCAGAGGTAAAAGCTTCTGGAAATGTGGACTCAAGCTCGATGCAAGAAAGCACTCCTCCCAAAAAGCACTGTCTGAACTGTGGCTGCCTGGAGAGGGAAGGGCTCCTGGTCCTAGGAGGTCTATAAGCCCAGGGAGGTGGGTGGGCGTGATGTGGAGGGTTGAGTCCTAGCATGGGGGAGGGAGGGGCGCATCTCTAAGGGGCATTCCAACCAAGAGCCCCCGGGGCCTATGAGGGAGGCCTGGGTGGGGCAGGGGCCAAAAATGTGGCTGAAGGACCCACTAACGTGCAGGAGGGATGGGGGGAAGCTGTGGATGTGGGGGGCAAGCTGGGGAGTCCTGGGCAGAACTGGGTGTCCCACGCAGCGACAGCCAAGCTCCTGGTCATGGGGGAAACTTGGCCGTGCGTCCCAGCAGGGCCTCAGCTGTGTGTCAGTGCTTGGAAAACAGGCTGAAAAATGAGACCAGTTGACAGGCACTGGCCCCGCCATGCCAGAGATGGGCTGGCGGGCGCTGGAGGCGTTTGAGACCCTCAGTTTCTGTGGTGGCCCAGCGGTGTATGGCCCAGCAGTTGTGCTCACCGAATGGGCAGCCTCCCCGACCTGTGGAGGCTGTTGAAAAAGTCCTCAGAGAATCTGCGCCCTGCTGTTCATATGACCTTTAGGGCAGACCCCAGGGCGCAGTGGGAATCAGCCAGCCCCCTCAATCTGCCGAAGATACCACTGATCAAAGGAAGCCGAAGTCCAAGGACTTTCCTCTCTGGGGAGGTGAGTCTGCTTCCGGCATGGGCTGGAGTGAGACCCGAGGGGGAGCTGCCCCACCTGGGGGGCTAGGCCTGGAATGCTGTCGGAGCTAAAGCCCTGGAAAGCCTTGCTGCACAGGCCACTTCCGCTCCGGCCCTCAACCAGGGAACCTAGGGCGGAGCCCTTGAGGGACTGAAGTGTCCTCCTTCACTCACCCCCCCCCAAAGTTCCTCAGTGAGGGTGGAGAGCACCAAACGCAAGCTGTTGAAGACAAGGCAAGTATGTGTGTGTGTGTGTGTGTGTGTGTGTGTGTGTGCGCGCACACGTGTGTGCGTGTGTGATGTTTCGGGGGAGAGTTCAGATCTAAGATGGGAAGCTGATCACACCCGTGGGAGAAGCAAGTGGAGGGGCCTGGCATTGGGTTTGGGGGAGAATGCCTCTGCCTCTTCTCCCTCCCCTCCTCCCTCTCTTCTTCCCCCCCTTCCTCCTCCCCCTCCTCTCCTCCCTCTCTTCCTGGGACCTCTCAGCTGCTAAGCTGCCAGGCTGAACTGTTGGTCCCCCATCCACCCTGCGTCCTGGTATGCGGGCTCAGTACCCAGGTATTGTGGGCAGCCCACGCCATCTGCACCAGCCATGAGCCCACCCAAAACCCAGCCCTTTCCTTGAAGATGGGGGAAGGGGTGCAGAACAGGAAAGCAGGGGTGAGGGCCTTGCAAATGAGACAAGAAAGTGGCTGTAAGCTTGGGGGAGTCCCTCGACCTGTGGCATTAGCTCTGGAGGGACCACAGTGTCCACCTGGGAGCTGCCTGAAGACTTGACTCTAGAACGTTCTTCTCCTCGGCCTCTGTGTTCATCTTTGGAGTCTAGTGCCATATGAGAATGGGGAGGCTGCCCTGGGACCTTGGCTTCCTCTTCCTGTCACTTCTAGTCCTTCTGCTGGGCCCACCCTCGCCTCCTGAAGTTGAGAGGCCCTCACCTGCCCCATCCTGCCCCCAGGCCTCCAGCTCCGACAAGCACATTCTTCAGTGCAGCCCACATGCTACCACCGTCACCATCGCCATCATCTCCAGTGGGCCTGGAGGTGCCACCATCACCTGCCCTGTCCTGCCCCCCAGGCCACAGGCTCCTGCAAGAGTACATCCTGCAGGGCAGGGCCTGCAACCCAGGGCAACTCTTGCTCTGAGGCCAGAGGTGGTTGTAGGGGATGTGGACAGAGTCTGGCTGGCAGGGAGGCAGTGGCTCAGAGTCCATCCTTGTCCTCCTGCCCCGGGCCCCAAAAATGAGGGGGAAGGACTGGGGCCCTGGGGACCTTTGGGTTTCCCGCTTCTGCCCTGGCACTGCGTGTATGCAGTAGACGCAAGGCATGAGGCAGGGGAGGGAGCGGGGAGCGGGGACCGGGGCGGAGGCGCGGCTTGGGCGAGCGGCTGCGCGTGAACGCGGCTCGCGGGAGGTGGTGGACGGGGGCGCGCGCGGCTGCACGTGCGCGGGGCGCAGCCGCCCAGGCGGAGGCAAAGGAAACGGCGGCGGGCGGGAACGCCCCCTCCGCGGGGAGACGCTTGGGTCTAGACGGCTTGGCAAGGCCGGCGGGGCTGAGTCACATGCGTCTGGAGCGGGAGGCCAGGGCGCCAGGATGGGAACATGAACGTGTGCCGCTAGGAAGGCCTGCCGGGGGAGGGGGCTCCCTGCCTGGCCTTCTCACCTAGCCCTCCGTCCCCTGCCAAGATCCTCGAAGCCCACCGGAGGGGGCAGGGCGGGGCTGCTTCACTGCACGGAGTCCAGTGAAGCCATGTTATGGGCGAGAACGGACTCGAATTTCACACGGGCAAGGAGGGTGGGAAACTGGCCCCTACTCTGCCCCCATCCCGACCATGGCCCTACTCCCTATGGGCCGGTCCCTGCTGCAGTCCTCCCTCCACTGGCACCCACCACCCAATCCGCAGCCACCCCTGTCCGGTTTGGGGCCCTGTGCTCCCCTTACC
The DNA here is from genome assembly GCF_001604975.1 of Cebus imitator. Taxonomy (NCBI): domain Eukaryota; kingdom Metazoa; phylum Chordata; class Mammalia; order Primates; family Cebidae; genus Cebus; species Cebus imitator. The sequence goes on along the minus strand of NW_016107914.1, from coordinate 751,616 downwards.
TCCTTTTCCTTCTCTACCCCCTTCTCAGGATCACTGGGTCTCAAGCATTTAGTGCTCACCAAAGCATCTGCAAGGAAAGTCATTTAATTGGGACCAGATCCTCTGAGGTTTCAGTGGCATTGAAACAAGATGGGTTTACTCTAGGGAAGAGTAGCAGGCAACAGGAAGAGGGCATGGAAAGTGGGGCTTTATTCTTCTGCAAGCTTGAAGGGGTAAAGTCTCCATGTTGTTACTGACATATAAGATAGCTGCAGGAGCATGTCGCCTGAGAGTCCCTTTCTCTGGGCGTCACCCCAAGGCTGTGTCTCTGGCTGCCCTGGGCCCTGGAAAAAGGACAGGCATGCAGTAGGTGCTCCTGCAGAGAGCAGGAGAGCAGGAACAGCCCCTAGACCTTGACCCTGAGGCCCCCATGTTCCTGACCCCACCTGCTCCTCCCCGCGACCCCGCCTCCACCCGGGGGCAGCCACTACCACCTGACTGCTGCACACTGCCTCCCACCTCCTACCCTCATGCCCCCAGTACTCCTTCCGTGCTCCACTCCACAGCCTGAGGGGCCGTGATCCTGTGACTCCTCTGCTTAGCAGTCCACGGTGGCTCCCTGATTCTTTCAAGGACAAAGGCAAATCCGCGCTCCCCGCAGCTCACTCAGCCTGCTCCGCCACATTGCTGTCATGCATGGCCAGTGCTCAAATTGGACCCAACCCTTTCCCACCTGGGGCCTGTGCACTGGCCAGCCCTCCTCTTTATGCACGGCCACGTCCTCTTCATTCACACCTCCGCCCAAACGTCACTTCCACTCCTCACCCGTCACCTGTCGGTGAACAAAGAATCCACTCTCCAGTCCTCATTGATGAGAGCCTTGAGGGACAAACAGCAATGCTACCAATCTGAGTCCCCGCTTGTAGAGGGTATGTGTGTGCACGCGTGTGCACGCGTGTGTGAAGAGTGGGCTACGTGGAAGGGAAGGGGGAGGAGGAAAAGGGACAGGAGTCTCCTCCTTGACCTTCAAATCCTGGGATGGTACAGCTAGAAGTGACCTTGATCAGCTAATGCACCTTCTCTAGGCCCCTTCTGGCTGTCAGATTCTAGAACTTTCTAAGGAGCTGTGTGCACTGTCTTGAGATGAGGAGACTGGGGCACTGAGGAGGGAAGCTTGTTCCTGACATCACATGGCCAGTCCATCCAGAGCAAAACTGGGAGCCCAAAGCTCTTTCCAACAACACTCAGGCTGCATCCCTGGTCCCTGGAAAATCCCGACACCCCTCCCACCGTCTGCTCCAGACGCCGGGTCAGGATTACACAAGTCCATCAGTGAGCTCCTGGGCGGGGGTGGGGGGATGGGGGTGGCAAAGCAGAAACTTGCCCGGAGCCTCTGGCTCTGCTGAGCCCCCTGAAGGCTGCCTCTGCTCCATGGGGGTTCCTTCAAGGTCCCCACAATGGCCAGGTGCCTGGAACTGGACAGAGTGGGTGGCAGGAGTACTACTCCCCAGGGACCCACCCGGGTCAGCCACTAGGCCCCCAACCAGGGGACGGGCAGCGAGGCCAGGCCTCCACAGGAGATGGGAACGGAGAGCACCCCAGGCCTCACTCCTTCCTGCTTAGGTGGGTGGGAGCGTGATCCCTCCCTCCTCCAGGCTGGCTATGCCAGAGAGACCTGGGAGCAGGCTTTCCCCCACCCCCAGCCAGCTAATGGGAACCAGATGGCAGGATGTTTAGTCAGCGCCTGGGGAGCGGTGCAAACAGGGGAAATGGGTAGGGGGCCAGGATTCCAGAATCCATCCCCAGGCGGGCGGAGGGGTGAGGCCGGGGCTCCCATCACCATCCAGTCTCCAGGCCCCAGGTGGTGGGCTCACCTCAGGCAGGGACCTACCCCGTTTCCCAGGCCATGCCTGGACCAGGAGGCAGGAGGCCTGGCCTCTGCTGTCAAGTTTGGATGAGCCCAACTCCCTCCCTGTTTTTTCTCTGTAGAATGGGGGTGACTGTGCTCTGTCCTGTAGGATCCCAGGGCAAACTTCACTTAATCTTGGAGCCATACTTCAGGCCTCCCGTGCCCAAGTGCTACCCTCTCCCGGCTTCAGCAGCTGCCCCCAGAAGAACACGAGCCCAAGACCATCCTGTGTCACCCCCAGGACACACAAGGAGACAGTGGCCTCATCCCTGGCTCCCAAGGCATTTGCTCATGCCCCAGATGGTCCTTGTCTCTGATCTGTATGTGGCAGGGTCCAAATTCAGGTCAGAAACCAGAGTCCTAGAAGGCGGGAGTGCCCTGGACATGGCAGAGGACCCCGTGTGGCTCCTATGGGACTGTGAGCTGGAGTGGCAGCTCCTCGAGGAGCCCAGTGAAGACCCGGTTGCTGGGGCCTCCTCCCCATCTTGACTGGCCCTGCACCCCTCCGGGTCTCACACATTGCCCCATTGCCCCAGGACAAAGACTCCTGCCCGATGGCCCTTGCTGGCCCCTGCCCCTCCTCCACAGCTTCCCTTCTCCCCTCCACCCAAGCCCTGCCCACAATTAACTCATTTCTTAAGATCGCTTCCAAACCTAAGTCAACGCTGGACGGGGCTGTAGGAAAAGCTTCCTCAATGCTGGCCCTGAAGAGCCCAGCCGCGGTGAGATCAGTCCTCTCTGCCAGCCCCCGTCTGCCTGACCGCCCCCAGCTCCCACAGCAGGACCCAGGGCCTGCAGGGACACCCCAGTTGGAGCAGAGACTCTAGGCAGCCTTCTGAGAGTGGGCTCCGGGAACTGGAGCCAGACACCCCCTTCTTCTTTGCCCCTCACTCCACCACACGCCCCTCCGGCCCCACCCAGCAGCCCCTACGTCGGGCCCAGCCTATTTGCCACCTCCTGCCATCCTGATCCACAGGCCCCCCTCTGACCAAGAGGATGTATGCCGCTGAGGCGAATCTGCCACCTGGGTCTGTTGACCAAGAAGTCTGCGGGAGACCCGTGACATGGCCTCACCAGGCAGTGCCTGGAACACCCATGCTTCTATGTAGGGGTCAGGACAGCCGCAGGACATCCAGGCTGCCCCCACCCCATTTTACAGAGGAGGAGGTAGAGACCCGGAGGGCAGGCAGAGGAACCAGCAGCCAGCACAGCCCCAGGCATGCCCATGCCCAAACAGCACTGGGGTCTTGGGTGCAGGAGGGGGACCCTGGCCGCCTGTGCTCAGCCTGCCAATTTGATTTCCTCCACACTGCTGCCCCGGCAGAAGCCCACAGCAGTGAAAGCAGGGCCTAGCAGCCTGCAGTGGCCAGCCCGCTCTGCGGTGGGCCTCTCAGGCCTGCCACGTGTGAGACAGAAGCCCCATTCATGGGGGCCACTGGGCCAGAGCCATCGGAGAATCAATGCGGGCCTCACAGCGAAAGGGCAGGGCCGCCGGGTCTGAGGAAAGGGCATTCTGTCTTTCTTTCCCGGTGGGAGCAGCGCACATTGCGGGAGCTGGGGGCAGTGTCTGGGGAGGTGTTCGTTCGACAGAAGAGGGGCCTTCCTAGGGAAGGGCTGGGGTCGGCAGGGGAGGCTCCAAGTGCTGCTGCCACCAGGGCCCAGAACTTAGGGAGCGAGACCAACTTGTGCTGCCCGCCATCATCCCTTTCGGCCACCACCGTGCCTCTCCCAGTCCTCCTTCGCTCCAGGGCAGCCATGAGGAGGGTGCTGCTCCCCATCCTGGTGCTGTGGGCAGCGTGCTGCTCAGGAGGGCCCCCAACAGCCCCCATGGGCTTGGCTACCCTGCAGCTGCTGCCCAGCCCACCAGGGACCCTTGACAGTGAGTAGCTGGCACCAGCGGGAAGACCGCCATAGGCTGCCCACCTCGGGCCCACTTCGGGTACTCAGGCAGGGCTGTGAGGGGCCCAAGGCCCTGAGAGAGCCTCCCTGGAGGCGAGAGGTGCGTGCAGACTCCAGGGCCGAGGGAGGAAGAGCCTCCGGAGGAGTGACGCTGTGGGGCTGAGAGCAGCTGGGCGGTGCTGGGAAGAGCAGGGACATGAAGAATCTCGGGGTTGGAAGTGTAGGGCTTGGGGGTGAGGGGTGTCACTGCCAGAGAGGGCTTCAAGGGGCTTGAGGATGTGGGCTGTGAGTGTGACCTTTGTCTTATAGGCCCGTGGTTGTAGCCACACTTGGTGGCACTGCCCCAGGCTTGGGGGTGGGGCAGGAGGGGCCGTGTGGGTGGGTCTGGCGCTGGTTAAAGAGGAGCTACTCCATGTGGAGGGAGGCATTGGGGTTGCCACCCTCTTAAAAGCAGCTGACAGACCCCTTGAGGTGTCCCCCAGCTCGCCTAATCCGCAGTGACCCCTTCATCTCCTCAGAAGCTGTCCCCAGGAGGCACGTGTGAGATCCCTGCTCACCACTGGGTATGGGGCAAAGGGGATGCCGGGACACACTGGGGAAGTGAGGGGAGGTGGGACCCATGGTCCCGTGAGCAGGCCAAGGCTGTCTACCCAGCGCTGCTAAAGCTCCCCTGGGCCCAACCCCTAGTCCAACTCCCTAGTCCTAATGGGCCTAGAGTGCCCCCAGCAGTGAAGGACTGCCTCGGTTCAGAGAGCCAGGCCAGGTGACTGGGCCCCAGGGGCCACTGGCCTGCTGCCGACGGTGGGGGCACCCTGCCCTCTCGCTGGTCTCCTCAGGAGAGAAGGGCAAGGTCGGGGAGGCCTGGGTAAAGAGGAAGGGTGACGGGCTGGCTCGCAGCTGACCGCCCCTGGGGAAGGGAGGCGAAGCCCCCAGCCTACACTGGCTCCTTCTGCAGGTCGGGTGCAGCCCATTCCTGGTCCCGGCTGCCTGGACCCGCCACAGTCTCGGCCCACCCCAAAGCAGGGAGCTCAGGGAGCCCCCACCCAGTCCCCCTCCACTGGCTAGAAGGTGCCCCCCCCCAGGCCAGGGCTGGCTCTGAGGAAGGAGTCAGCCCCAGTAGCCTCGCAGCAGGAGCAGGGTCACAACACGGGCCTGGCCACAGAAGGACTGCAGCCAAGACCGGGATGGCGGCAGCGCCTCCGAGACCCCGAGCCATGGGTGGAAAAGGCCAGGAAGCACACCCAGGTACAGGCACAGGCGTGTAGACCTGGGCACCGCCCAGCAGGCCTTGCCCGCTCTGCCGGCCTCATGCCACCTGGCCCAGGCAGCCATTGCCCGTGGCAATGTCAAGATGAAGCACGTCCCTGCCCTGACCGACCCTGGCCTGAGCACACTCTACCTGGCAGGTGGGTGGCCTCCTCCCCTCACACCAGCCCCGGTGGCAGAGGTGAGAAGGCCGAGACCTGGGCTCCCACCCCGGCTCCCCCAAGCGGCCCCATCTGGTGTGGGAGGTACAGAGTGGCAGTGGGCAGGAGGCAGAGAATATGGCTGCCCCGTGTGCGCACAGAGAATGAAATTGCCAAGATCCCAGCCCACACATCCCTGGGGCTGCCCAACCTGGAGTGGCTGGATCTCAGCAAGAACAAGCCATACCCCAAGGCCTGCACCCCCATGCCTTTGAGGTATGCTGCAGCCCCTTCACCTGCTCCCAGGGGCCAGGGCTGGGGCTGGGGCTGGCAAGTCCCAGATGACCCGAGGCATCCATTTCCTGCAGGGTGGAGCTGCTTGCAGGGTAAGGCCTGGAGGAGACACTGCAGAGAGCACCAGCATGGCGGGCTTCCACGATTTGGGGTGACGTGCTCCATCACTGGGAGCAGGGGGAACAGCACAGGCCCGAAGCCCCCAGACAGGCCCGGACTCAGTGGGAACTAGGAAGCCATGATGCCCCAACAGAGCGCCCTTGGTCAGGCCCCAACCCCAGCCCACCTATTCCCCATGTACCCCAGAACCTGATGCGGCTGAAGCGGCTGAACCTGGTTGGGACCTGGCTGGACACAGCCCTGGCCCTCCCCCCTCCCTGCAGGAACCCAAGCTCGACGACAACCTCTCGTAGGGCCTGCAACGCAGCAGCTTCCATGGTGCGGTGAGCTACGGGGGCAGGGGCCAAGGGGGCCAGGCCGGGGCAGGTGGGTCCCCAGGACAGGGGCTGGGAAGGGGTGGGCCCCCCTCTGGGAGGCACACTTGGGAGAATGCCCCGGGCAGCCCAGCTGGAAGGCAGAGGAGACTGCCAGCCTGGGTGAGGGGCAGACAGGGCTTTGGGAGCTACTGCCAGGAGCTCTGCAGTGGCTCGCCACACCCCTCTGCCCACCTGCAGGACTCAGCCAGCTGCTGACGCCAGAGGTGGAAGGGAACCAGCTGCATGACAGGGACATTTCCCGCCGGCCTTCCAGCCCCTCTGCAGCCTGCTGTACCTGAGGCTGGACCGGAACCGGCTGCAGAGCATCCCACACGGCCCGCCAGCCTCCCTGCAGGTGAGCGGGAGCCCCCAGGATGGGGAGGCAACGTTGTTACAGCTTCTGCTTCTGCTTTGGGGGCATAGAGGAGCCTGTGGGGGGATCTGTGCACTAAAACTCATGAGGCTTCAGGCCTCTCCTGAGCTTGACCTAACCTTCCAGAAGCCCAGAGCGGGACCTCCTGCATGGCTCTGCGCCCTCTGGGGTCCCTGAGTAAGTCCCATAGCCTGCCTGGTGGTGTTCTCTGTGGCTTTCTAGGGTGATTCTGAGGTTCCCCTGCACAGATGGCCATGGGCCTGACAGTGGCAGAAGCTGGCACCTGAGTTACATGGGCATGGCTGGGTGGAGGAGGCAGTGCTGGAAGAGAATGGGGACGGCCAGAGTTGGAGCCTGACCAGGTGGCCAACAACTGGCAGGTAGGCCCCTCACCCAACCCCTGACCCCCGACACCTGACCCCTGACCCTAGGACCTGCACCTGGGCACAAACCTCATCGAGGAGGTGGCAGAGGGCACGCTGAGCCACATCCACAGCCTTGGCATGCTGGTGCTCAGCCACAACTGGCTTCAGGAGCACCAGCTGGCACCCCCAGCCTGGATCCATCTCCCGTGAGGGGCCACCCCGGAGCTTCACCCCTTTAGGCATTGGGAGGCAGAGAGCCAGGATGGCCCAGAGCAGCCCCGAGAGGCAGGTGGGGAAGGCAGAGAGGGCAGTGCTGAGCCATGGAGCCCCAGAGAGGACCTCCCAATGCCTATAGGGGTGAAGCTCCAGGGTGGCCCCTCACGGCAGATGGATCCAGGCTTGGCGCCTAGGGGAAGGCTTGTTCCTTGGGTCTGCTCTCTGGCAGGCCACTGGAGTCACCTCCCTCCATTCTTAGGTTAGCCTGGGCCCTCAGTCGCCACAGAGTCTTCCCAGATATTGCTTGCAAGGCCTCCCTTCTGTCTCTCCCACCCAGCAGAATCCCCCTCACCCTCCTGTGCCTAGGCCTGCCGCCCCCAGGAAGCTCACCCTGGAGGTGCCACGGGCCGGGGTGCAGGGCAGCAGTGGTGGGGAGAGCTGGCCTGGCTGCAGCACAGCCCCGAAGGGCTGGGGGCACAGGGAAGTGGGAAGGGGAAGTGCATGGGCGTCCTGGGGCTGCCATCACTGAGTGCTACAAACCGGTGGCTTCAAACAACAGGAATAAACTGAGTTGCAGGGGCCAGAAGTCTGCAATCTGGACATTGGGGGGCCTCGATCCCTCCAGAGGACAGGATCCTTCCTGCTTCTCCCAACTTCGGGGGCCCCAGGTGTTCCTGGGCTTGTGGCTGCACGTGACCCCGTCCCCTTCGTGTCTCCCTCCGTCTCATCTTCTCTCTTCTGTCTCTCAAAACCTCACCTGTCATGGGAGCGGGGCCCACCCGGGAACCCAGATGAGCTCAGCTCGACATTCTTCTCTGCAATCCTTACTTTTGCAAATAAGGCCATGCTCACAGTTTCTGGTGGACATAGGCTCCGGAGGCCACTCTTCACCTCATTCCAAGAAAAGTTAAGGGCAGCTCCCTGGATCGGGTTGGGACAGCTAGGTGGGGATGCTAGCCGCAGGCCACTCACAGCGACCAGACGCTGCAGGGCTGTGGAGGTTGGGCTAGGGAGTCAGGACACGGTCCTCAGAACAGCAGGGAGGGCTGGGGGAGGCTGGGTGCCAGGGAGAGGCTGAGGAGGGCCTGATGACCACCAAGGCAGGGTGGGGCCAGCATGGGGAGGGAGGCGGGGGTCCACAGACAGTCTGACCCGCCATTCCAGGGACCAGAGCCTCCCGCCCTGCATCCTTGAGTTCCAGGAAAAAGTTACCAGAACGTTTGGGTTTAATTATTCCTTTTTCCTCTCCCTCGCTTGCCAAGGGGGCAAAGGAAAGCAGACAGCGGCCTGGGAGGGGCTGCCGGGCCACCATTCCACTCCTGCCGCGGGGCCTGGACAGGGGCTGGCAGCAAGCCAAGGCACGGCCGCCTCAGCTCCAGCCTCTCCTGGACTCTGGTGCCACCCATGTCTTCTCAGGCTGGTAGAAAGGGAGGGGACCGAGAGGCACAGGAGCAGCGCAAAAGGCTGACCCCAGCCACGGGGGCTGAGGGTGTTGCCAAGAGAAGCCTTCCCTGTTCCTTGTCTCCCTGTTCTTACCTGTTCTAGAAGCCTCGCCACCCTCTGCTCCTGCGTGGCCACGGGGACCGGGGCTTCCTGCTGCTGGAGTCAGGGCCTCAAGGAGTCAGGTGTCCACCGTGGAGCAACAGGGGCTCCCAGCTGAAGGCAACAGCCTGAACTCCATTATCGGACAGTGAGGGCTGTGTGATTCCCCAGCATCCCCCGGTCCTAACCCTCAGAGCCCGATCCTTCTCTCCCGACCCATCTAGCTTCTACACATCTGAGGCTAAGACTGGAAGAGGCAGGATGAGGGCAAGAGAGCGGGAGGGACAGAGGAGAGAGTTTCGAGGCTGAGGCTGGCAGGGGCAGAGACTTCCCCTGCCCCACTTTTCCCCTAGATTTCGGGAGCCGCCCTCTGAGCTCTGTCAGGTGTCAGGATTCGGAGACAGGAGGCCCGAGAAAACACTCAGAGAGAAGGAAATTAATGGGACAATAGTCTTTAGGTCTCCACAGCGACAGCCATGTAGGGAGCAAGGAAGGCCCCCACCCCGATCCTCTAGTCCCCAGGCCTTGGGGGACAGAGGAGGACATAAAAGCCCTGACACAAAAGCCACAAAGGGCCTGGCTGGACTCACACAGGAGTTGTGAGCGTCCCAGCCGTCGAGGGTCCAGGTCGTGGTTGCCGTCGGGGAGTGAATCCCATGCTCGTCTTTGCGCTGTGCGGCTGCAGGCCCTGCAGCACCCCTCCAGCAGCTGCTGCAGCTCCCGCCGTCAGCCCCCTATGCCCCAGTGTGCCCCACCTCACGGGAAGCTGGAGACCCTCCACCTGTCCTACAACCGGCTGGTGCACGTGCCCTCCTTCCTGCATCGCACACATGAAGCCAGGCCTGGAGCTCCTGCACCTGTCCCAGCGGTGGCTGCAGGCAGACGGCATCCACAGCATGTCCTTCCTGGACCCGCTCGCCCCACTGGCAGAGCTGCTGCGGGATGACAACCAGCTGCAGGCCATCCTGCGCGGCCTCCTGGGCCTCAAGGGATTACAGGTGCTGGGCCTGAACCACGGCAGGATCAGGTAGCCTCCCCCCTGCACCTGTGGCCATCCCCACCCCCACGCCCCTGCCAGCACACAGAGAAAGAGGTACCTGAGGCCAGGAGGCCCTGCTTTCCCGCTGTACTAGGACAGGCAGGCCTTTAGGCTCTTTACCCACAGGCTGGAGAGGCCGAGGGCAGGAGTTGGGGCTCATCCACCCTCCCGCAATCCAGCCATCCGCCCACCTTGGTGGCCATGATGGAGGCTGTGCCCAGTGGCTGGCGGGCCTGGAAAGCCAAGGGCAGGCAGTGGCCGGATGCTGGCAGGGCTCCAGCCCAGAGCAACAAGGGCTGGGGCGGGGGCCTGGCACTGCGCCTCAAGTTGGGAGGGTCAGGAGGCCGCCACAATCTCAGAAGCCTGCCGCCCCTCCTGTGCGGTTCTGATGCGGTGGCTCGGTCTTACCGCTGCTCTCAGGACAGGGATCTCTGTCTGCCTCTTCTTGAATGATGTTACCCCTTCTTTCCGGGGTCTTCTCTCCCCTGCTCTGCCCCGCCCCTCCCTTGCAGACAAGTGCCCCTGAATTGCATTTGTGACACTCATGTGGCCCAGGACTCCAAACTCACCTCCACACACCTGGAGAACAACCTCACTGCCCGGCACCGAATCCCACCCACCGCCTTCTGCATTTGGGCCTATCAGGCGTGGTCCTCCAGCCCCAGCCTGGGGAGAGGGAGGGCTCCTAGCTCCACCCGCCACCTTCCTCCAGCACACACTCTGCTTCTCAAGAGCATGGAGGGGCAGGACGAGCTGTGCTTGGCCTTCACATTACTGGGAGAAAGGTCTAGAAGACCCCACTGCTTCCAGCACACCCAATTCCCACGGACTGATGAGGCCCCTCTGCTTAGCAAATGGTCCAGGGCGAAAGCTGGCATGGGTTTGTACTTGAACATAATAAATGCAGCTCAGGGAAGCTCGCAAGCCAGCCTCCTCCCTCCAGGAGCTACGCAGCATGTGCTGGCTCTCCCAGGTCCATGCAGTTCCTGAGCTGCTCCTGAGACTGTCGGCAAAGGGACTCAGAGATCCTCGGTCCCACAGCTTATCTGAGAGCCGCCCCCCCCACCCTTGCTCCACCCCAGGCCATCAAGGGGCCAGGCTCCCCTCCTCTGCTTGGGGCAGCATCTGCACCTGACCCTGTCATGTAAGAAGCGTCCCTGTCCTAGAGCCACCCACACTTGTACTGAGGCCTGAGGCCAGGGGCTGGGGACGCTGCACAGTGGTCCTCCCCAGAAGCCCCTTTGCCTCTCCCTTGACACTCCCCCAATTCCTGGTCCCAGAACCCTCATCCCAGCCCCCAACATGCACGCCCACCTGCAGGACAGGTCCCCAGGGCCCCACCCCCAGCTCACAGATGAGTAACTTGCCTGGGGATGGATGGCTGGCTCACTGTGACACCAGGCTGTGCCCCTAACTGACCTGGCACAGGGAATGGTGGGAGTGAGCACGAGGTCTGTGCAAAGCCAAGCCCCACCCTGAGCACCTGGCAGGGACCACCCTGGCCAGAGTTGCTGTCGGCCTGAGCGACCTCATGTGCCAGAAATCCCTGGGAAGTGACAGTTCAGCTCTGCCAAGCCCTGAGACAGTGGCCAGCTATGCTGGCAGATACACTGGGTCTGTGGAGCCCTTGAAAGCCACTGAGGCCATTGCCCCGTTGGCCTGCCCGAGCGAGGGGGCCCCTGGGAACCGGATGGGGTTTCTGGGACAGCTTCCACAGCTCTCCAGGCCACCGGCCCCTCTGCCGGGAAGGGATAGGGACAAGGGGGTCACAACCAGTAGGGAGCACGACAGCCACTGCCCTTGGGTGGGGCTCACAGAGACAGCCAGGCAACAGGCGTGGACGACGCCGCAGGAGGGGGCCCGGCAGAGGTGTGCGGTCCCCCCAGAGACACAGCCCAGCCCCAAGGAGCGTGTGGCCCCTGTCCCCATCTCTCCCCCTCTGACTCGTGAGCCTCCAGCATGGTCCTCCAGCCCTTGCTATCCCCCCCATCACCTCGGCACCCCCATCTCAATCTGGGCATGGCCTTCCTATTTCCCAGCCCTCCTCCACCCTGGCAGGGCCGCCCCTCTCCTTCCCCTCTGCCTCTGGGCTGCTGGATATGGGTGGAGCAGAGGGGACCTTGCCCCACCACCAGCTCTGCCTAGGACCTGGGCCTGGGAACTGAATCTCGCCTTGGTCCCATTCCATCACCGATTCCCCCCACCCCTGAGTTCTCAGTGGAGAAAGCGCCAGACTGTGGTGGGGAAGAGAGGCCTGGGAAGCTGCGAGCTGTTTTCTTTGGACTCATCCCGGCATTCCTTCTCCTCCAGCTGGCCCCACAGATATGGCACTTCCTGTTTGGGCTGGGTCACAGGTCAGCAGCCCTCAAGGCGGTCTCACAATCTTCCTCCCCTCCTGGCCTCCCCAGCCCCTGTGCCTCTGGCTCGGGTCACCGTGCAGTCCCCACTTTCTCGCAGTCCCAGAGGTCAGGCCCGGAGGCAGAGGAACAGTAGGCTGAGTGAGCCCCGACATCCCAACAGATGAGGCCAGAGGGGAGGAGGAGGAGGGGCCCTCGGCTGCAGGAGTGCAGGGACAGGTGGTTATTCCACTTCTCAGAGTCTGGGCCAGGCTAATCTTCTTGTGACCTTCCCAACTGGGGAGGCAAGGGACTTGTGTTGGGGACATGTACCTTCGGGCTCTTGGGGTCGCACCTGGCCAAGGGAGAAGCTGGGCTGCAGCCCACCCTACAGGCCCGGCCAGGCCTCAGCCAACCTGCACTCTGAGATGGGGCAAAGTGTCTCGGCCTTTATGTCCCCTCATGACTGGGACAAGGGGGGCTGTTTTCAGCCCAGGGGATTCCCCAGAGGGCCAGGAGCTCATGGCTGGGGGCTTCCGTCCTTGGGGCTGTGGGAGCGCGGGTCAGAGTCTAGTTGGCACTGGGACGGAATCTCTAGACAGAGCCCAGCCCGAAAGCACGGGCAGCCCAGCGGTGCCTGCTACAGGATGAGCCCAGCGGTGGCTCTGCACCTGCCCTTGCTTCAGCATGGGCCACCCTCTGGCACCCACTCACTCCCACCTCCGCCTGTGGCTACTGTGCACCTCTTTGGGGTACCACTGGCTCCATCCGAGGGTACAGCAGTAGGTGCAGCTCAGTTGGTGACCCCAAAGTGCTGGGCATCTGAGGGGACAGTGCAGTGACAATGGCAACAGTGATGACGACAGGGTAGGTGTGACTGGGGGTCAGGTGGCAAGAAGGGAGGTGCTCATCGATCCCCAGATCGAGATGGGGACATTGAAGTGATGGGGTGAGACTGAGGGTAAGGACAGTGGTGACAGCTCACAAGTCAGAGGGGTAGAGAATGGGGGTGGGGAGCCACCCCTCCCTGGGGCTGGGGCTGGGCCTGTGTCTCCAGCCTGGGACCTGGCTGGGACCTTGCACCTCTGCTCCACTTCTCCCAGCTACAGTCCCAGGAAACTGCCCATCAGCCTCCAAATTCTTCTCCAAATGACCCTCGCTGGACCCCCACGTTCCCACACCTCGCCTTCCCCACAGTCGGTTCCCAGACCTCCCTCCAGCCTAACACCCCCATTCGCAAACATCTTGCCACGGTGCCAACCCCCACCCCTGCCCCCATAGTAGCTGCCACTATGGCGGTCACACAGGGACAGTCTGGGAGACGCTGGGCTGTGTGGCCCTCAGGCAAGGTGCTGTCCCGCCCCATCTTTGAGCATCTGGGCCAAAGATCGCCCCAAGCTGAAGTCAGGGCTCAGCACAGGCCCAGCCCCTCCCCACTTCCACTGGAGCCTCCCAGTGCTACTCCTGGGTTCTGGCCTCCCTGAGGGAAGACCACAGGGGTTCTAGGGTGCCCCTGGCCTCTGGCTCACAGGCTTTGGCTTCCAAGGCAACCCACCTTCTGTCCTCTGGCCACGCCCCAGGCCATGCCTCTCTAAAGATAGCTAGACGCAGGCTGGGCCTCCCCTGAGCCCCCGTGCCGGCCCTGAAATTACAGCCCTGGTGGCCCCGAGAGAAGAGATGCTGTGTGATTATGTCCTCGGGGGAAGGTCAAAAAAAGCTCCTGGCATGGAGAGTGCCAGCTTTCAGCAGCCACACCTCGGCCATCCAGCACTGGGAAGCTTCCAGATAGTGGAGGCGCGGCCCGCTCGGCACCAGCTTGGCCGCCCCGAGGCATGTTGGTGCAAGCCTCCTGCACCCAGAGGTCCCCGCTGAGCAAAAGCTTCATGCTGCTTCTGGGCTGCAAGTCATCCAGACACCCTTGAGTGGCGGCGGGGCTACCCTCTGGTGTCTGCCCCGAGGGTGTGGACATTGGGAATGGGCAAAGCCCGCAGGCGGGAGTGAGGGCCACTCAAGTGTGTAAACTCCGTCCCCTATGGGCAGGGTCAGTTGCTCAAGAGGTAACCTCGATGTGTGACAGGTCCCTGGCTGGAAATTTGTCCTGGAGGCTGAGGCTCTGCAAGAGCTACTCCCCAAGTGACTGAGAGGTGGCCTTAGGGCACTGTCTCCTCCCATAGAAGCCCTCCCTGCCCCAGTCTTGTATGGGCGCATGGCACTTGTCACCTCCTTGCTTCTTGAGGCTGACGGTCCAGGGGATCGGGATGCTGCCTGTCTGCCTCCCCTACTGCGGCTCTCTGTCCCAGCTCTCTCGGCTCTCCCCAAGACAGGCATGGGCCCTTCTGTTCACACCATCAGGATGGATGGGGGTAGTCACGGGGAGTTTTGTCCAGGCAGAGGGGTTTGAGTGCGAGGGCCTGCCGGACACAGGGAGCCAGGCAGAGAGAGCCTAGGGCCCAGTTCTAGTTTCCAGACCCTGGAGTATCACAGGGCGAGCAAGGGAATCTCTGCATAAGAGACCACATCCCAGGTGCCCAGGCTCTGCCCTCCAGGTCTCATACTACCCGCCAGCATTTCACGCCCACAGCCTGCCCTCTGGGCCCCCCGACCCTTCTGCTCTCCTGGGCCTCCCTGCTGTAGCTTTGAAGACAGGGCACCGACAGCTGCAGGCCAGCTGTGGGGGGCGGGCTGCAGCTGACTCCAGGTCTTCTTCCCCACACGGCCAAGGAGATGGCAGCTGCCTTAGATCCCTGTGCCCTCCCTCCCTCCTCTCAGCCCCTGCCTCTGTGGCCCTCTCCCTCCCTCATATGTGCCCTGGTCCCGCCCTTCCTGCCCATGGCTGCCTCCCCACCTGCTACCTTCCAGCACTTGTCCTGGGCTGTGCCCCAGGCAGGCTGGGTTGGCAGCTGCCTGACGAGGGCTAGATGAGAGGCAGGCTCACCACAGTGTGGCCTGGGGCTCCCAGGCAGGGGCAGCTGCCGGGGCAGGGCAGCTTTCCCCAGAAGCCTGAGCAGCCTGCCCAGGGCTGCCCTCCTCACACAGCTGAGGGCTCAGGCTCCTTGTCAGGTGGAGAGGACTGAGCTCTCGGCTCCATCTGGCAGGAGGACGGCTCCCCGGGGCTGAGAGGCAAGGTAAGGCTGGTGCCAGCAGGACCTCCCCACCCTCTACAGCCTTTTGGGGGAAGCATCCCAGCTAGGGTCACATACAGGCCGTGCTGGAAGGGGCCAGGTTCTGCTTCCCCCACCTCCTGCACTGGTGTGTCTGCCTCCTCCCCAGGAGCCCTGGGGGCCTCAGGAAATGCCTGCTCTTCCTTCCTGCCTTGCAACCCCCATGCCTGCCCTCCCCCTGCTTCCTCTGTCTCCCCCTGCCTCCTCCCAGCCCTGAGAGGCCAGAAGGGCAGAAGGCTGCCTGCCCGCCTGCCCATTCTGCTGGCCAGCAAGGCAGGAAGGAAGGTTGTTTCTGTGCTGCAGAGAGAGCCCAGGCCTGAGGATAGGGGAGCGGAAGGGGGCGCAGAAGGGGACGGCCCTAGGACAGAGGTACTGCCTGGCTGGTCTGGGAGTGGCCCCCAAATTAGAGGGCCAGGCCGAGTGACTCAGTGGGTCCTGGGCCGGGCGTGCAGTCATGGCTTATTGCAGACTGCAAACCACAGACACAAGAACCTTCCAAGCACAAGGACCGTATTTACACGAGTATTCCCCCAGAAGCAGCCCCCAACTTCGGGTAAGAGTTGCAAGGTGCATGCATAATGTGTCTCCCCAAGCAGGGTGTCACCTCACAGCCACTTCCAAGCCCCCTCCAGGAACATGCCTGGCTGAGACCTGCGTCTCCCCACAGCCCCCGAACCTGGGCTCTTCCTTCCACCGGCTACATCCCTCTTCCCTACTGGTTTGCCCCAGGTCACCTCCTCCAGGTAGCCCTCCCAAGCCTCTGGCACTGTAGATGGACCTGTGTCCCCACGGTATTCAGAGCTGTGTCACTGCCACTGGGCCTCCTGGAGGGCGGGGCCCTGAGTGACAGCTCCTGGGTTCTCACTGCGGAGCAGTGCAGGAAGGGACTGGGTACTAGCACCTTGGGCAGCATGAATGTCTCGAGTGAGTTTCTCCTTTCCTCTGAAACAGCTTTACCACAGGATTTGCCCATTGAACACGTACCAGGCAAGGGTTATTATTTGGTCTAGTCACAGAATTGTGTAAGCATCACACAGTCAATTGGAGAGCATTCTCATCACTTCGAAAGGAAAACGCATACTTTTAGCTACCCCCTTGTCCCCACAGATGAGCCTATTGTGAACATTTCAAATGGATGGAACCGGAGGGTCTGTGGCCTTTTGCCACTGGCTGCTGTCACTGAGCGGAATGCTTCCAGATGCTTCTCTCTCCACCCAGACTGCTAGTCAGGCCTGGTCTCTACTGATGGGTTTCTCCATGAATGAGTTGGCATCTGGGTCCACATCCAGTGGGGGATGGAAAGAGGGTGGGACAATGATGAGACCAGGCGGCCGTGAGTCCGACACTGAGGCTGGGCAAGGCTGCATGGAGCTCACAATACCATGATAGCATTCTTTCTCCTGCCAGGTATGTCCGCATGTTTACAGCAAAAGGTAAAACACACAAACCTGCCAAAAGACAAGCCACCCCCTTTGTCTGGAAGGGGCACACATGGTCTCCAATGTCTTCATCCCAATCATGAAATCAAGAGGAAAGCGGGGTTCCCAGTCTAGTCCCTGGTTTCCCGTGTCTCCCTTCTCCCTGGCCCAGCCTAGAAGCTTCTTGCAAGCAGGCCAAGCCACCATGTGTCCCAGATCCTGGCCAGGCCCTGAGCTGCCTCTGGGACATGGGAGGGGTCTGTGCCCTGCCATGCTCCCAGGTAGGGCCATCCTGGGAGCATCCGCCCTGGCCTGCGGCCTTCCAGATGGCACTGCCAGGCAGGTGAAGACCCTGAGCCTTCGCCACTGTCCTATCCTCTCTAGCCACCTCTCTCCCTCTCTGCCCCTTCAAGCTTTTGCTCTCAATTCTATTGTGGATCTCAGTTTCCCACTCCATCTAAACCCTCACCCTGTGTCTCAGGAGCTGCTCTTGCTGAGGGAAGAAGGGGACACTACGGGACAGGGGGGCAGTATCGTGCTAAGGACCCGGGCTCTAGACACAGGAGGAGCTGGACTCACTTGGGCCCTCAGGAAGTGGCCGAGGCTTGGCGGGGTAACCTGGTCACCCCCGGCAGTGACCAGCAGAGGGTTGAGCCCAGAGGAAGTGGCCACCCACAGAGCAGTTCTGATGTCCGAGGGGACCTGCAGGAACTGAGCAAGAAGGCTGACTCGCTGGATCTTTCATCTCTGAATCAGCTCAGGGCAAGCCATTGGGCGAGGCCTCTGCCCTGTCCTGCCACCACCAGATGGACGGGCCCTCTTTTCAAGGGAAGAAAGGCTGGGGTGGAAGGGAGGGCTCAGGGCGCCCAGGAGCATACGTGAAGTCCACAGCAGCTCCCTCTCTGATCCCGAGAAACCACCTCCTTGCTTAGGCCGAAGCAGGTTCCCCGCAAGCTTAGGACCAAATTCCAGGGCCACTCCCAGGCCTAGCAGCCCAAAGCCGCCTCCCCTTCGTCTTCCTTCCATCTCTTTCCTCCGCCTGGAGAGATGGCAGCCAGCACCTCAGTGTCCCCATCTGGGCAGTGGAAAGTTTGACACTCTGAGGCAGTGCCTGCCCAGAGACTCCAAGGGTCCTTGTCTGAGGGAATGAGACTGTGTCCATTCCTCTGCTGTCTGCCCCAGACAGGGGCGGAGGGAAGGGGGGGTGTGTGACAGGGGGGCGGGGGCTCAGCTAGCCCAGCAGTCTACAAGAAAATTGCTCCCTTTGAAGCTGCCAGGGGGGCCGGTAAGCCTGCCCCCTCCCAACTGCCCGCCCTCTCCGCCCCACCAGCCCCCTCCCTTCTTTCTTCCCTCCCCGCCCTCTCCCTGCTGTCCCCTCCCCAACGGCCCGCCTGCCCAGCCTTTAGCCTCCCTCCCGCCGCCTCTGTCTCCCTCTCTCCACAAACTGCCCAGGAGTGAGCAGCTGCCTTCCGTCCGCCGAACAGACAGGACAGACAGACCCACCACCCCAGCCTGCCAACTAGCCAGCCTGCGCCTGGCGCCTCCCCTCTCCAGGTAGGGCTCCTGAGCCAGCCCCGCTCCCGCCCTGCGCTGTCTGCAGTCCCCTCGCTGGCCTCAAGCTGCCTCCTCACAACCCAGAGATGCCTCTGGCCCTCCTGCTTCTGCTGTCCCAAGCCCTGGTCCTGCGGCCCCCAGGGCCCTGAGGGTATCCACAGATTTCCCCAGCACTCGCTGCTGGCTGCTGGTCTGTGCCCCGTCACCGCCACCCTGTGGCCCCCTCGGTCCCTGCCAGACTCTGCCTCCTCTTGCCGCCTTCCAGGCGCCCCTCCCTCACCCCTGCCTCTCCTTCTCCCTTCTGACCTTGCTCTGCTTCACCCAGCTCTTGTCTCTTTGTCTCCCCCTCGGGGTCCCTCTTCTTGGCTGCCACCCTAGAGCATGGCTGGGTGATTGGCACCGCAGCTTTGCCACGGGCCCTTTCCCATCGTTGCTAGTCCCAAGCGCATACTCCACTGCCTCAGCCATCCTCTGCCAGGTGCCTCCTTGCTCCAGGACTTGGCACCTGGCCCAGGTTGGGTCAGGTCGGGGACCACCCAGCACCCACTGAGCTCAGCACCCAGGAGCAGTCCTCCACCACGCTGCCCAAGGCCAGTCCTTGGCCTGGGCTGAGAGACTTGGTTTCCCAGGCACCCTGCCCAGACATTCCTCACTCACCCCCAGGCTACTGCCCTGCCTCTACTTCCTCTGTGAGAAGTGTGGGTCCTGGGAGCCCTGGCTACAAGCGCCCTGGCTGGGGTTTCCTGGGTGGCTCAGCTCTGTCTGTCTGCAGGACCCCCTTGGACTGCTACTCAGAATGGGCGGGGAGGGGAAGGAGAGAAAATCACGCAACTGTGCCATGTTCCCCAGGGCAGACCTGGCTTGGGGCCCCAGAGGGGCCTGCCAAGGGACCCAGGAGAGGAAGCAAGAGAGTGCCCTGGAAGGCCCAGGGAGTAAAGTACCTCCTCACTGCTCCTTGTGTGGGGCTGGGTGCCTGTGCTGAGCAGAGCAGGGGCACCCGGGTCAGCAGGCGCAGGCCACAGGAATCTCCAGTGGTGTGTCTTGGCAGGCAAGCTCAGGTCCCATCCTCAGGGGCTCCTGTCTCTGTACCTTTGCCCCTCCCTGGCCTGCCAGCTGTGTGCCCTATAGCAAGTAGCTGGAATTGGGACAAGCTGGAGAGGCTCAGGCCCTCCCCCTGTGCCAGAAAGGTTCCCAGGGGCCTGCGTCCAGGAGTGCAGGTGAGCACCTCCTGGAAACGTTCAGGCGCCTGTGCCAGCCGCACCCCAGGAGAGCTGGTGTGTGAGCAGGGGTGCCTTGGGGCGGAGTGTGTCCATGTATGGCCACTGTAGGCCATCGTTGGCGAGCCTTTGAGGGCAAGCCCATGGGGGTGTATTGAAGACGTAGGGCTGCCTCCAAGCTACCAGGACTGGGTGGTGGGAGCAGCTCTGAGCCAGGAAGCAGAGAGGGCTCCCATGGCAAGCTAGCCAGCTGTGGGTGGCAGCCCCGGCCTCCCTGGCCCACCTTCAAGTTCCAAGGACCCAGATGGCAGTGGGTATTAGCCCTGCCACTGCATAGACAGGGAGTCTGGGAAAGGAAAGGGGATGTTTCCAAGGCAAGAACGAGCTTCCTGTCTTAGCAACATTCCAGTCATTCAAACAAGGCTATAGAGTGTCCCTTCCAGTGACAGCACCAAGTCCCCAGAGGAGTGGTTTGTAATGAGTCCACACTTGACGGTTCATACCCAGAGCCTTTTGCGAGGGCTTCTGAGTCCTTGTCACCCTGCATAGAAGTGGGATTGGGACCTCCCCCTCTGCCGTCTCCTGTGCTTCCCAGGTCCACCCCCCACCATATCCAGCCTGTCTGGGAGTCACGTGTCCTCAGCCCACAGAATCCCCAGCACACGCCCCACCCCTAGGCCCAGCCCAAGCCCCGGAGTCCCTGGTGCCCCACCTGCCAGGGCCCCTCCCCTGCCTTGCTCACCCCCCAACACCCCTCATGGTTGAAAAGGTCTTCCCCTACCCACCACGACCGCCTGTCACTCATCTGTGTTCCGGAGAGCTTGGTCCCTGCTCCAAGTTGCTCCCTCTAGTGTCCAGGCCCGCCACTGAGCCGCTGCCAGTCCTGGGAACCCCACGGGTGGGTGGGGATGCTGGCGCCAGCCGGGGGTCTTGCTCATACTGAGGGGCTAGGGGTGATGGTGGCCCTCCCAGGCACCCTGCCAAGGGCTGTAGGCTGCTAGGTGGGCACCAGATCCCTTGGAAGGCAGCCCAACCCAGGACCCTGCCGGCGCTGACCCCGAGCCTGCCGGCCAGGGCCTAAGGGGACCAATGCTCCTGTCCTCTTCTGCTCAGATGCTGGGCTGGGAGATCAGGGGCAACAGCTTGGTCACTCACAGAGCCCTTTTGGCAAGTCTTAGAGGGACCAGTGGCAGAGGCGTATGCAGAGGGGGTGCACTCATGCTGGGGGGAGCGTACAGGGCTCAGTCCTGCCAGGCCCTTCTCCAGCCTTCCAGAAAGAACCAGCTTCCCAGGGTTCCCTAGGGAAGGCCTGGGCCACCTCCTCTGGGGGAGTAGTAGGGGCTGTGCTTCCTTCATTCCTCCTTCCCCATGTTCCCTTCCAGGCCGGCAGGTCCCCTCCCCCACTGGGAGCCCACAGCCAGAAGCCCCCTCTGGGACTCTAGGCTCCTGGGAACCACCCCAGCTGCCCCTCCTCCATTTGCTTTCTTCCCCACCCTGTCATGGCTCTGGGTCAGAGCAGCCTCTGGGGTGGCTCTGGAGGGGGCCAGTAGCCTCGGCTCTTCCAAGGACTGCAGAACCCTTCCCCCTCCCAGCTTCCCACCTGCCCAGCTCCTGGCTCCCTGGCAGGCCTGGTGAAGGTGCTGCCGTTCCTGAGGGGCTCATCTCTGAGGCTTAGGGGCCTGGGGCTCTAGCCAGCCTTCTTGAATGGAACGCTCCCGTCCACAGAAACACTGGCCTGGGATGAGCTGCAGGACCAGGGTGCAGCGGGCTCTGTGGCCTCTTGAACTTGCCTCTGCCCCCACCCCACCCCCACAAGCTGCTGGACATCCCAGTCCTGTCTGGTCCCTGAGGTGTTCAAATGGGCCAAAGCGAGCATAGTGGGCAGACCTCTGGGTGGCCACAGGATTAGAGGGCAGCCCTGTCCCTGAAGACGGGGGAAGTCCAGAAGGCCAGTGCGACTTCTGTCCTCTGGAAGTCTGAGTCCCTGCTTCACCTTGACTGCCATCCCGAGAGTCTTGGAGGCTGCACACCCATAGGAGCCCAGCAGCCCGGCAGCCTGAAGCGAAGTAGGCTGTGGGTCACCCTGGCTGGCTGAAGGAGGCTAATCCCAGCCCAGCCTGTGCCCCTGGCAGAGAGCGGGTTGTGGCAGAGTGGGCCTGCACCAGGGAGGGAGGGAGGCAGCGCCCCAGGCTCTGGGGGGCAGGCCGGGAATATCTCCCCTGGGGCCCTGAAGTGCTCACCTGGGGGAGATCTTGGCTTTTCCAGGAGACGTTCCAGCAGACAGAGGCTGCCCTGCTGTGTGTGCCAGGGCTGAAGAGGAGCTTCTGGGTCTGTGGACCATAGGAGCTACTGACAGTGGTATCCAGAGAGAAGGGCCATGCTTCTAGGGGAGCAGGGAAGCACTCTGCACACCCCCGAGAGTGTGAGACCTGTCAGCTCTGGGTCCTGTGGCACTGTCTGCAGTGGCGGGGGGGGGGGGTTCCAGACATGGGCAAGGACACGGACAGTGTGTGCAGTCCCATGGGGACAGGTGCAGTGGCGGGGGGGGGGGGTTCCAGACATGGGCAAGGACACGGACAGTGTGTGCAGTCCCAGACCTGCTGTTTCCTCACCGTGTCTGTCTGTCTGTCCGTGTCCTTGCCCACAGCCAGAAGCTCTTGCCTTGGGCAAGACCTTGGGGAACAACTCCCTGAGCCTCAGTTTACCCCTTCATCGAATCGTAAGAGCATCACTTCCTTCTTATGGTTAATGGGGGATGGCAGGGGCTAAGTAAAGGATCTCTTTAGGGAGTGTGATGTGTAGAGGACCAGGAGCGCACTCTGCCAACTGTGAGACAGGCTGGACCTGGACATGGGCGCCACAGGCTGCAAAGGGCTGGCACAGAGAGGTGGCAAGGTGGCTGGGTGCATCAAGGGAGAACTCCACCCCTGCCCCGACCCTGCCAAAAAAGCTCTGGAAAGCATTTGGGCAGCAGATGAGCCGGGGTTTCCCAGCCCCTCCACACGTGGCTGCCTGAAGGGCGTGCCGGGGCGATGGCGGCGGCTTGGCAGGTGGCTGGGTGCAAAGGGTCCACCCTCCCCACTCCAGACCCCAGCCCCTCAGGCTGCCACTCCCACAGACCAACGCACACACCCGGGCTTTGCCAAGGCCATGGAGGGCACATATCCCCTCTCTAGTTGACGCCCAAGTGCAGGCTAGAACCATCGGCAGGGAGGGACTGGTGGGCTGGGTCCTGGAAGAGCGGCAGTGCTGGTTGAAGCTGGGCCCGAAGGGCTTTGGCGACCAGAGGGGAGGGAGGAAAGACGCAGTACCAGGGACCCTGCAGGGCTGCGTGGAAGGTGGCACGTGTGTCAGAGTTCAGATTGGGTTGCTCAGGGGGGCAGACGCCCAGGGCTGAGGCTGCAGAGACAGCATCCAGCGTCTGCCAGACCTCAGGTCCTGCTCCCGCCGCACTTGGCCTGGCCTGAATGCCTGGCATGGACCCTCCATGTTCTCAGAGACTGCCAATGCATCTTGTTTGGCTGTGACCTGGAGCGATCCGGTGTGGAGGGTTGCGCTGGCTTTCCGAGGGGCAGACAAGGAGGGCCCTATTTGGGTGGTGGCAGAGGCTCCAGGAAGCCCAGCCTCCTCCCTCGCTCACACCTGCGGTCGCCGGACCTGGGGCTCGTGCCATGGCCGTTCCTGTCCTTTGCTCCTGAGAGACAGCATCCAGGGAGCTCAGGGCACACTCTGATGTGGCTTAAAGCCCTCCCTGAAGTCCCTGAGAGCACACCCAGGGAGGCTGATGAAGGGAAACTGAGGCCCAGAGGCCTCGGTGGTGGTGGAGAGGTGAGGACCAGAGGGACTTGCTGTGGGTCTCACAGGGTCTGACTATGGGGTATTCCTGCTTCCTGGGCCGGCTTATCTGTTCCTGTGTATAAACATGTGTATGGATGCGTGTATATGTATATGTGAATGTGTATGCATGTGTGTATAAGTGTGTGCATGTCTGTACATGTGTGTATGTGTACATGTGTGCATGTGTGTGTGCATGTGCATATGTGTGTATAGGTGTGTGCACTAGTATGTATGTGTGTGTGTACCTGTATGTATGTATGTGTGTCTGTATATATATGTATATACATATGTGTATGTGAACGTGTATCCATAGGTATGCATGTGTGTATGTGTGTGTCTAGGTGTGTGCATGAGTGTGGATGTACATGTATGTGTAGGTGTGTGCATGTCTGTGTGTGTCGGTGTGTGCATGTACGTCGATGTGTGTGGATGTGTGGACATGTGTTTTGTATAGGTGTGTGCATGTGTGTATGTGTGTGTATAGGTGTGTGCATGAGTGTCGATGTGTGCCTGTGTGTGTTTGTGCCTACGTGTGTGTGTGCATGTTCTAGCAGGAGGGAGGGGCTCAGTGTGAGTTGGTGGGAGAAGGCAGGGGCCAGGCTTTGGGAAGACAGCTGGGCCTCTCCATCTCCAGAACCCCCCAAACTGCCACCCCCAGGCTCGGTCATCCCCAACCCCAGGTTCTCGAAGGCCCAGAGGTGTGGTTGGAGCCCCTGTGGCTGAGGAGCACAGCTGAGGGCTCAGGGCCTAGAGACGCCACAGCAGAGTTCCAAGTCAGGCTGAGTGACTTGGGGAAGTTGGAGCCTCTCTCTTGGCCTCTGCTTTCGTGTCCATAAAATGGGGAGACTCATCGGCCAGCTCCAGGGAGCCTTTCCCCCAGGGTCCCTGGCTCCCTCCGGCTTCGCGGGCTCCTTGCCACCTCCTGTGGGCGCGGACATTCTGCCTGCCCCTCTTCAGAAGAGCTCTCAGTTTTGTGCCAGTTCTTTGAGGGGAAATGAGGGTTGTGCCGGGAAGCCTGCCCAGCCCCCACCCCTCCAGCCTGCCCACAGCTTGGGCACAGCCACGAGCCACGGAAAACCAGCCAAACCTTGTCCTTCTGCCTCTGTCACGGGGCCCGGGCGCATGGGCCTCCTGGCCCTCGGCCTCCCTCCCTGTTCTGAGGGAACCTCTTCCCCTCGCCCCTTGCTCAGTCTCCTGGAGACCCCCAGACATCCTGCTATATCAGACAGCTGCCTCCAGAGTCCCTGTCACCCCATAGCTGGTCCCGGGAACCCACCTGGGACCCCGATGACCAGTCTTGCCACAACTGCCCTGCCCTGCGCCTGTGAGTTTCGTAACAGGAGTGCATAACAGGGAAGCCCCAGCTCCCAGGGAGTCCTCCGCCAGGCCAGTGCATGGGTCCTGCGGGGCTCTAGGCTAGCCATGGTTACACAGCCCTCTGTCCCCTCAGCCTTCCCCAGCCCTTCCCACAGCCTCCCCTAGGCCCAGTCGGGCCACCCCAACCCCACCTGCCCAGGTGGACTGCCCATGCTGGAGCTTTCCAGGGCTCCGGCGGGGCGTTCCAGCCCTGACTTACTCCTCCTGGGAGGTACTGGCTTTGGCAGGGGCATCAGGCAGGGAGGGGTGGGGCAATCTTCTCCCTCCCCTCTCCGTCTTACTCTCCTGCCTCCCTCCTGCCCTTCCCGTTTTCTCCCACTGCTTGTCCTCCTCCTCCTCCTGCCCCCGGGTGTCCAGCGGCACTGGGTGAGGGCCCCGCAGTGGCAGCGGGCACCAGAGGTCGTGCCCTGCCTTGCCCGGGAGGAAGGGAAACGCCATCCAGGTAGGCGAGGGCTGCGTCTTCTCCCTACTTGGGCCCAAGACCCTCCGGGGGGCTCCCGTAGGTCCTGCTGGGCTGGCCTGCGGCTACAGTAGTGGGGTCTCAAGGCTCAAAGGAATGAGGGAGGCTGCACCCAGCAGGGGCTTCCTGGTAACCCCAGGGGTCAGCACAAAGTCCAGCTCCACGTGAAGGGGAAGCTGAGTGAAGCCTTGGGCTCCAACTCCCACTTTGCAGTGTGGCCCGGAGCTATGGGCTCAGGAGGGCTCTGGGGCTGGCTGCGGGAAAGCCACTCCACTGGCCTCACCAGAGGTCCCTCTGTCCACAAGTGTAGGAGGGGGCATGGGCAGCCCCTCGGGGGAATGCCAATGCAGGGGGCACGTGTACCAGCAGAGGCTCCCTGGAGCATCTGGGAGAAGCTGCTCGGGGCACAGTACGGGCCTCCTTCCCAACCCACTCCTGGGATTGATGGAACCGGAGGCACAGCGCTGTGCTGAGACCCAACTTGGCCCTGAGGTGGCCTCAGGCCCCCAGTCCACTGGTTGCTAGGACCCCAAAGCAGCAGCCCCTGGCAGCCAGCCCAGCCCCCAGGTCAACTGGGCCTGCTGGGGAGGCATTGGGCAGAGCAGGGCTGCTCAGAGGGTCTGGCCTAGGCGGCAGAGTCCCCACCTCCCCACAGCCTCCGTAAAGCCCTGCAATCAGCAGCTGGGCTCAGGGGGCTCACTTCGCCCTGCCGGAGCCCCAGCCAGGACTGGTCCTAAGTGAGGGTCTCCTGGGGGTGCGACTGCTTCAGGTCTGCCAGAGGCTCCTGCTGCCCAGGTGGGCTCCCCATCTCCAGATGCACCCAGGGCCACCCCAGGCAGTCCAGCTGGGAGGCGAGCAGGGCAGGCATGTTTATTCCCACTTAACAGATGGCTAGGGGGAGACCTGGGCCTTTGCCAGGGAGTCAGGGTAGATGGAGCGGTAGGAGAGCCAGGCCTCCAGCCTCTTCCGGTAGGGCGTCTTCCCAGCTGCCTCTGGATGGGGAACTGTGTCTGATGAGGGGAAGGAGGCAAGCAGAGGTGGGTGCTGGGGGCTGGGCCGCTTCCCCTCTACTCCCAGCCGCCACCTCAGCCTGGGGGGCCTCAGGCAAGCCTGATCCTGCCCTGCCACCCTGGCGGCGGCCTGCTCCCCTGGGGGGGGCTCTCTGGGTTAGGCTGTGGGCAGGGAGGAAGAGTGGGAGCAGATCTGGGAGCCCCAGGGCTGTTTGGGCCAAGGCAGTGTGTGGGAGCACTGGGGCGGGGTCCAGAGGAGGAAGCCAGGCCCAGGGCAGTGTCGGGGGGGCGCCATGCCCTCCACCTCTGCGGCCTCCACTCAGCGCTGCCTCAGCCAACTTTCCCTGTGGCCTCAAAGGACGTCCCCTCTGTCTCCAGCCTGCCTCCCTGCCTTGGCCTTAGAGGTGCTCTGAGAAAGGTGGGCAGGGTGGAAGGGAGCTCAGGAGGTGAGAAGCAACTCACAGTTGCCAAATTCAACTAACTTCATCCACGCTGCCCTGAGCCCAGAACTCAAAGGAAGGATTGGCCCAGGCAGGAGGCTACAGTGGTGTCCCCAAAAGTGAATTATTCAAAGCCTGTGGGGGCCAATGGCTAGGATTCCCCCTCACCTCCTCCACATAGCCTCACGGATGCCCCCGCCCCGAAACAGGCTGCTGGCAGACTTGCTAATGGGGAGACATTTCATCACCCCATGAAGCCAAGTCCTGTCATGGATAGGGAGGGGGAAGTGGAGTGGAAGGGGCGCCATCCTGGCCAGCAGCACGTGCCCCCTTCCTGCCTGGAGCCCTCTGCCCACACTCTGACCTCTCTGCCTCCCGCCCCAGGGTCTGCTGTGGGGAAGATGAGCGGGTGCTGGCACTGAGGATCGCCCTGCCTCTTCCCCCAGGCCCATCCACCATGCAGCCTCTGTGGCTCCTCGTGTCTCTGCTGGCCCTGAGCCAGGCCCTGCCCTTTGAGCAGAGGGGCTTCTGGGACTTTACCCTGGATGATGGGCCACTCATGATGAATGATGAGGAAGCTTCAGGCGCCGACTCGACCTCAGGCCTCCCGGACCCAGACTCCGTCACACCCACCTACAGCGCCATGTGCCCTTTCGGCTGCCACTGCCACCTGCGGGTGGTTCAGTGCTCCGACCTGGGTTTGTCCCTGGGTGATGGGGAGTGGGGTGTGCCTGAGAGCCGCTTCTGAGGGGGCACATGCTGGTCCTGTGCGATGGGGGAGCATGGTGTGTGGGAGGGCTCCAGCCATCTGGCTGTGAGCTGTGCAACTTATGCCCATTTGTGGTGGCATCCCCGTGTATATGTTGGTGCTCTGTGTGTGTGTCCCCTGTCCTCCCTACCAGTGGGACTAATGGGCTGGATGACCCCAAGTTCATGCTGGTGATGGTGGTGGGTTCCCTAGGTCTGAAGTCTGTGCCCAAAGAGGTCTCACCTGACACCACGCTGCTGGACTTGCAGAGCAACCACATCTCTGAGCTCCGGAAGGATGACTTCAAGGGTCTCCAGCACCTCTACGTAAGCACCCCACTAGAGGAGCCCGGAGGAAGAAGCAGGCCCACAGTGGGGGGCAGGGGTCCGGAAGGGTGCGCGTGCGTGGACGTGTGGGGCATGAGAGGGGCTCAGGGACCCGTGGGCTTCAGGGTGAAGCCTGGAGCCAGCCGTGATGGGAGCTCTGGGCTTCCGGCTCACTGGCATGGGTTTGAGCGACCACAGCTGTAGGACTGTCTCAGTCAGCTCGGCTCCCTTCGCTGCTAAAAACGTTTCATCACATTCGTTCCTCCCAGCACCATGGTAGCCAGTGAGCGTGAGAGAACGCAAGGCAGTGGCGGCCCTGCCGGGGCTCAGGGCCGGGCTGGTGCTGCCTCCTGCTCTGCACTCTGCTCACCAGCAGGGACTGACCTCCTCGAGGCCCAGACTCGAGAGGCACAGGCCCGCAGGAGATGGGGCGGTGGGCCGGGGAGTCAGCACCTCCACCTCCTCCGCCCTCCCTGCTTCAGGCTCTCGTCCTGGTGAACAACAAGATCTCCAAGATCCATGAGAAGGCCTTCAGCCCACTGCGGAGGCTGCAGAAGCTGTACATCTCCAAGAACCACCTGGTGGAGATCCCACCCAACCTGCCCAGCTCGCTGGTGGAGCTCCGCATCCACGACAACCGCATCCGCAAGGTCCCCAAGGGCGTGTTCAGCGGGCTCCGGAACATGAACTGCATCGGTGAGTGCAGCCCTGCCATGGGGGTGCCCAGGAGCCTCCCAGAACATTCCAGAGTCTTGTCTTGGGGCCTGGGGAAGGGAGACCAAGCAACAGCTTTAGAAGCCCAGTTCAAGGAAGAGTCTGCTGAGAACAGTGAAAAGAATATCCACGGATTTCTTAGCAAATCCTCCAGGCAGGAGGTCACCGTGGCTAAAGGGAATGTGGGGCCAGAGGGCCCGGGTGGCTTCGGGGAGCCCCGGCTTCGTCTCTGGCATTCCTCCCTTTCGTCTTGCTCCCCATGGAGCCAGCAGTCCTGGACAGCTGGGAGTTTGTAATTAGCCCAGTAAATGAACGGAGCTGCTTTCGGGAGGTGGGAGCAGCCGGCAGTCAGGAGGGCCCATCACAGGAGCCCGGAAATGACAGGACCCTGGGGCTGTGTGTGGACCGCCAGCCTCCTGGACTGATGAGGTCCCTCTCTTAGAGATGGGGGGGAACCCACTGGAGAACAGTGGCTTTGAACCTGGAGCCTTTGACGGCCTGAAGCTCAACTACCTGCGCATCTCAGAAGCCAAGCTGACCGGCATCCCCAAAGGTAGGAAGGCCACCCTTGCTGCGCACCTGCGTGCCTCACCCCCCAGGGCACAGATGGCCAGGGTGGGGACTCTGGTCTGGCCCGGTATACTCAGGGAAAGACTCAGCAGTCCCCTCCCACCACCTGGGGCAGAGCAAGGGACCCTGCCCTCAGCATCTGCATTCAGCCCCGTGCCCTCTTCTCCTGGCAGACCTCCCGGAGACCCTGAACGAACTCCACCTGGACCACAACAAAATCCAGGCCATCGAGCTGGAGGACCTCCTCCGCTACTCCAAGTTGTACCGGTGAGGCCAGCAGGGCACCGCCTGAGGGTGGCACGAGAATACCTCCGGGCTCTGCAGCCCTGACACCCAGCCCACTGTTCTGCTCTCCAGCCTCTGAGTCTGTGTCATTCTTCTGCTCGCAGGCTGGGCCTGGGCCACAACCAGATCCGGATGATTGAGAACGGCAGCCTGAGCTTCCTCCCCACCCTCCGGGAGCTGCACTTGGACAACAACAAGCTGTCCAGAGTGCCCTCAGGGCTCCCGGACCTCAAGTTGCTGCAGGTGAGAGCTGGGCGTGCACCGCAAGCTTCCTAAGGCTGCGCTCGGGGAGGCGTGCGTGTCCCTGTGCTGTCCCTCGGCCCCCTGGTGCACCTTCCTGGCTGCTTCTGCAAATCTGCAAGGGAGTGGCCCTGATGCTCACAGCCAGTGCTGAGGAGGCAGGGAGCAGGGCCTCCATGGTGGATACCAAGCAAGGCAGCCTGGTAGGTGTTGCACCTGAGGGTCCCCAGGTGGGTCAGACACCAGAAAGATGTGGCAGGGTCCCGGGAGTCAAGAAACTGTGGGCCTGGGGCTGCACGGATCCGTGCCAAGACGCGACGGCCCAGGGCAGGAAGTGGGCTGAAGAGGGGGAGCAGGGTCTTGCCTGGGGCTCCATCGGGATCTTCCATCCATGGTCTGGCCCCCAGCCCAGATGGGCGATCTTGGTCTTGCCCAGCCCTGCTCCGTCCACACGTGTTTGGAGCACCCCAATCCGCACCAGCTGTGCTGGGTCGAGTGTGCCCTCTAGTGGCCATTGTCATGTCACTGGGTTCCCAGCCCAACCCAGCAAGCGATTTGCCTGTCTGCCCGCCTCTGCTCCTTCCTGAGACGGCAAGACAGTGGCTCAGAGAGCTGCAGGGGCTGCTACAGGTCGAGTTTCCCTGAGGATGAAAAGAAAGAGGAGGGCACCCCAAGGGCTTTTTCTACCCTCATGCCCCATGGAGTGTAAGGATGCTCCCCCGAGGGTCAGGCCAACTTTCCTGCACCTTGCACCACCACACAGCCCCATCCCAGCCCATCCCGTGTCCTCTACCTGCTCCACCCAGTGCCTGAATCCTGCCTGACACCCACACAACGAACGCACCCATGCCTTGATTTGCTCCTCCCAACACCAGGGAGTCTCCTGTGTGGCCCTCGAATCAGGGAGCAGAGGTCACAGCGAGATTCCTCTTGGAGGCAGCAGGCTCCATGCAGAGGGTGGGCGGCCCACGGTGACCTGGCCCCTCTGCCTGCAGGTGGTCTATCTGCACTCCAACAACATCACCAAGGTGGGCGTCAACGACTTCTGTCCCATGGGCTTCGGGGTGAAGCGGGCCTACTACAACGGCATCAGCCTCTTCAACAATCCTGTGCCCTACTGGGAGGTGCAGCCGGCCACTTTCCGCTGCGTCACTGACCGCCTTGCCATCCAGTTTGGCAACTACAAAAAGTAGAGGCAGCTGCAGCCACCACGGGGACTGTGGGGGTCTCTGGGGAACACAGCCTGACGTCCTGATGGGGAGGCAGAGCCAGGAAGCCAAGCCCGGATCCAGCTGCATCCATCCCAGCCCCCTACATTGGGTCCCTGACCCCAGCTCACTGCCCCATCACGGCCTCTCCCTGGCTCCCAACAGTGCAGGTGGGCGCAAGGCCTGGCCCCCATCACACACCTCCTTGGCCTCAGAGGTGCCCTTGCTCTCCCCCCCAGCCCCCCCAGAGACCCCCCATGAAGCTTCCTTCTCATCCACTCCCAAACCCAAGTATCCAAGGCTCCAGTCCTAGGAGAACGGTCCCCAGGTCGGCAGAAGGGAGGGGGTCCATAGGAATGGGGACAGTGGGCTCTGCCAGACACGCACGTTCTGTTCCTCCTCCTCATCCGCTTCCAACCTTTCAACCCTTCCCACCCCGCAGCTCCCCTCAGTCCCCTTCCAAGTCTGTGGCCTGTCCCCCCCCAGCGCCCCCCAATCCACTGACCCTGGGACCAGTGCCCCCTTCTGTCCTCTCACTTTCTCTCCCTGTCCCTCTCCCTCTATGTGTCTTGTGCTTCCTCAGACCTTTCTTGCTTCTGAGCTTGGTGGCCTGTCCTCTCCATCTCTCTGGACCTGGCTTCGCCTGTCCCTCTCACTCTGCACGCTCTGACCTTCTGCCTTGAGCTGGGTCTGCTTTCTGTCTCACCAGCCTGCATCTAGCCCCGGCCCACAAAAGCTCGGGGACAGCGGCCTCCCCAGTCTGCCCTGCCCAGGCCTTGTCCCCAAAGCTGTATAGTCCTGGAGGAGGCTGGGAGGTGGAGGCCTGACACTCCGTGCAGATGACACCATCAAGCAGGGAGCCCTAGACATGTCAGGTCCTGGCCCTTCTGCCCCCAAGAGAGGAGAGGCCCCACATCCTGCCAGAGTCCCAGACACCAGTTTTCATGGAACCCCCGCCCCCCATGGCCAGGTCTCCCCTTGCCCTCTGTTCCAGCATGAGGAGGGGCTGCTTCTGAGGTCGGTGGCTGTCTTTCCATTAAAGAAACACTGCACAATATGGCTCCATGCGCTGCTCCTGCGGCGGCCTGGCCTCTCCATGCCCCTTCCAGCCCTTGGGTTACTCGCCCTCAAAAGAGGTTCCCCATCACCCTCAGGTCTGGGCTAGACAAGGAGGCCCTAGGTGATGGGGTTAGTCAGTTTCCCCTCCCTTCTAGACACATCTATGGCCCCAGCTGTCCTAAGATGGGGCTCCAGAATCCAACCAGGCCTGAATGG
Source organism: Cebus imitator (assembly GCF_001604975.1). NCBI lineage: Eukaryota > Metazoa > Chordata > Mammalia > Primates > Cebidae > Cebus > Cebus imitator. The sequence goes on along the minus strand of NW_016107914.1, from coordinate 719,942 downwards.
CACCTGCCTTCTCAGTGTGGAGCCTTTGCCAAGAGCACGCCAACTGCCCGGCACCAGGCTAGAGCCTGGCAATCTAAGCGCGGCCCTGCCTGCCCAACTCCATGGAGTCTGGGGCTCACAGCGAGGCAACACCAACACCCGAGGGTGAGACAAGAAGGAGGTGCCCCATGAAGCCAGGGACGGGTGCTGAGGGCGCCCACTTGCACTGGCCTGGCCTTGGCTCCCAAGCCAGACCCCAGCAGGTCACACCATGTGCCAGGGGAGCCAAGCCTGCGTGCTGGAAGCATAGGTGGTCCTGGAAAGGGCAGCTTAGAGGGGGACAGTACCCAGAGCAAGCTACCACCTGTGCCTTTCCCTCAGCCCTGCACGAAGGGCCTCAGAGCAACTGGCAGGACCTGGGGCTTCCCTGGCTCCTCACACATAACTGTGCCTTTACGCCTGGGCTGGCACTGGGGCACTGGTGTCTCCAGGTTTCTCCTTTTTGGGACAGGAGGCGCCACGAAGTGTGGTGGCCCAGTGATCGAATGTCACCAGCAGCATCATAGCACTATTCTGGGCCATGTGCTCCATGGCCTGGCAACGTCTGCTGAGCTGGGCAGGCGCAGTGCAAGGGAACTGGCCAGGAGCCAGGAGTCAAGGCTTTGGGCAAGTCCCCTCGCTGGCTGAAAGGAGGGGCAGCCAGCACCAGGGCCTGGCAGAGGTAGAAAGACGGGGCTTCTGCCCATTCATCTGAATGGGTCTCGGGTCACTGGCTCTGTGTTCAGTGGGTCCAATGCAGCCCCCCGAATCTCTGTCCACTCTTCCTGCCTCCCTCTCAGCCTTGCGCCTCCGTTCCTCTCTGTCTCCCTCTCATTCCCTGCGCCTTCATCACACCCGTCCTCTGCATGTCCCAGCAAAGGGATGCAGTGTGGTTGGAGGTGCCAATGGGACATGTGTGATCTGGATGGTCAGAGCAGAGGAAGGCGTCCGGTGGGCTGCATGCTCAGCCTGCACGGTAGGGGGCGCCCTGCAGGCAGCACACCCTCTGCCTTGACCAGAGTTGGACAGCGTCACAGCCTGCAAGGGCTTCCAGATCATGGTGGAAGGCAAACTCCATCCTCAAAGATGAATCACACAGCCTCACTACCGTCAACGTTGGTGAAAGCTATCAGATAATACTGGCCAAGGTGAGACTGATTGGGGCTTAAAAAAGAAAACGTCCAGACATGGTGGCTCACAGCTGTCATCCCCATCCCAGCACTTTGGGAGGCCAGGAGTCCAAGAGCAGCCTGGGCACCATGGGGAGACCCTATCTGTAGGAAAAAAAAGACTATAAAACTAGCTAGGCATCTTGACACATGCCGGTGGTCCCAGCTACTCAGGAGGCTGAGGTGGGAGGATCACTTGTGCCCAGAAGTTTCTCCCTGCAAGCTGCCAGCCCCCCACATTCACTTGCAAGTGGCTTGGAGAGCAGGGCCCTGGCTGTGGCATAGGAAGGCCGATGGGTGCTCTGTAAAGACGGGAGCAGAGGACAAGTTCCAGCCGATCTTTGCTTGAGTACGAACCCCTCAACTTAGGGACAGATTGAGTGTACTGTGAGAACAGGATTGGTTGTCATGCTCTGTGGCCTGAGGTCCCAGTGGGGCACAGCCTGGAGAGGGGAAGCGGGTCCTGAGGACCACCACCCAAGGGCCCAAAGCATCCCAGAGCTGTTGGAAGGCAGCAGGCATAGGCCTACACACATATGCACACACACAAACACACATGTGCACATGCACACAAATGCGTACACAAACACGCACATGCACACTCGAACACACAGACACAATCACACAGAAACACAGAAACATATGCAAGCACAAACACATGTGCACACAAACATGCACAGCAATGAAAGTCGCAGAGCTGCTCCCTTGGGGAGCGGCCTTGGAAGATGTAGGGCCAGGGCGGGGCCGCTTCTCAGCACTTGCTGTAAATCAGGTGCCTTCTGGGCGCAGCAGGGCCCAGTGGGAGCCTAAGCCGAATCCACTGCTAGGGTTTAGACGAGTCTAGGCTTGTCAAAGGGGCAGCAGGCCAGACCTTGGCAGGCTGGGCCCACGATGCGGGCAGGGCCCCTGAGGGACACGCCCCCTCCTTGGGGGGCTGCAAGGGCAGGTGGCCAGCCTGGGAGCCAAGGCAGAGGGACCTGGTCTTCAGACTCTGCTCCCGTGGGCTCCAGCTCTAGTCTGAAGAGGCCATGACCACAGGAAGAGGCCAAACCTCTGCCTGCCACTCTGGACAGCCAGGGCAGGACACCATTGCCAGCAGAGAGCCCTTGTCTCCCTCAGCTTCTGAGAAGGCACAGCCTCTCTGGGACCCTGAAACTGGAGCTGCACTGGCAGGAGTTATGCTCAAAGAACTATCTCATACACGAACACAACACACAAGACACACATACAACACAATACACACAACACACATGCACCACACACAAACAACACACAACACGCACACACAGCACAACACACACAACACACATACAACACACAGCACACCACACACACACAAAACACACAACACACCACACACAACATACCACGCACACAACACACACACAACACACCACACACAACACACCACGCACACAACACACACACTACACACACACACCACAACACACACCTCACCACGCACAACACACACAACACACCACACACACATAACACACAGCACAACACATCACACACAACACACATATACAGAACACATACAACACAGAACACACACAACACACAACACACAGCACAAACAACACACAGAGAACACACACAACACACAACACACACACACACACGCACACACTGCATCACCAGCCAGAGCCTTCCAGAACCACCAGGAGTGGATGTACTGAAGCCAAGCAGCGCAAGAGGCCTGAGGTGTGTCGTGGGCAGGGCTCTGCCGGGCCAGAGCTCCTCGGTGGCCCAGCTGTCATGGATAACCACAAACCGGGTGGCTCACCACAGAGGCAGTGCATCCTCTCCCAGTCCTGGAGGCCGGAAGTGCAAAATCCAGGTGTCTCAGAGCCACACTCCCCCAGAGGCTCAGAGGCTCTAGGGAAGGCTCCTTCCTGCCTCTCCCAGCTCCGGCAGGCTCCAGGCATCCTGGGCTTGTGGCCGCCTCACTCCACTCTGCCTCTGCAATCACACGGCTTCGTGTGTGTGGGGGTGCATGTGTGTGTGTATGTGTCCAATGTATATGTGTGTGTTTCTGTGAGTGTATGTGTGAGCGTGTGTGTGTGTGACTATGTGGGGGTCAGCATGTGTGTGTGCATGTGTATGTGTGAGCATGTTTGTGTGTGTGTATGACTGTGTGTGACTGTATCTGTGGGGGGGGTGCATGTATGTGTGTGTGTGCAATGTGTGTATGTGTTTCTGTTGGTGTACGTGTGCAGTGTGTGCATGTGTGTGTGTACATATGTGTGTGTATGTGGGGGGGTGGGTGCATATGTGTGTGTGTTTCTATGTGTGTGTGTGCGTGTGTGTGAAAGGACACTTGTCGTCGCCTGCAGGGTAATCCCCCATCTCAAGGTCCTTCACTTGATCACCTCTCCAAACACCCTATTTTCAAATAAGGCTGCATTCTGGTTCCAGGGGTTGGGACACGGACACCTCTGTGGGGGCATTTTTAGCCTGCCACTGGGCTGCAAGTGGACGTGGACTTGGCCCCCGAGGCCTTGGGGTAGGGGCTGGGACCTCAGCCAGGGCAAGAGTGGGCATGAGAAGGCCGGGGGTGGAGGGCCCAGGCCCAGCCAAAGGGGTCCTCACTTCAGGGCTGGCAAAGGAGTTGCTGTCCCAACAGTGGCAGGAGGGACCTGGGCAAGGAGGGGGCATGGCCCAGAGCCCCAGGAGAGGAAGGGCCTGGTGACCAGACAGGGGTCAAGGAGCTGGGAGAGAAAGAAGTTGTGGGAGGAGAGCGGTTGCTGAAGGGGCTGGAGGCAGGTGCTGAGAGAGGAGAGGGGTGGGTGAGATTGGGGGTGAGGCTGTCGGGCGGGACGACGGGCAATGGCTGGGCACAGGGAGCTCCCAGTGGCTTTTGTATCTTGGGCTGAGAGAGCCTTTGAGCTGTCTGTATTGCCAGGTAGTCGTTGGCGATGTGGGAGATTGGAGTGGGGACCAAGGCCTGGAGTGCCCTAAGGAGCCCCGCCCAGGGCTTGCGGGGCAGGTTGGCTTGGGACCCGAGGGCTGGAAGGCAGAGTGTTCTGGGCATCCCCGAGGCTGGCTCCCTAGGTACCTCCAGTGCAGAGGACAGGACTTGGTGTATGGGAGAACTTTGCAGCAAAGCTCCCACCTTTTTACTGATGGAGGATCCAAGAGGGGCTGGCCAGTGAGCAAGGATCACCAGTGACACTGGCAGCCTTTGGCTGGCACTCAGGTATCCTCATTCCCAGGCCTGGGACCTCCCTCCCAGCCCCGGGGCTCTGTACGGGGAACCAACAGATGCAAACCACAGAGAAAGGACCACCCCGTCACCTGTCCATTGGCTGTTTAGGGACCACAATTTGCGAAGACTGGGGACTTCCATGACACTTTGTCCATGACAAAGGTAGGCACCACAGCCAGTTCTTGGCTGGATCAGCCATGAGCAGCGTCCTGGGGGCCCAGGAGAAGATGCAAAGTGGTGGGGCAGGTAACCCCGCCTTAGAATTTCTCCCAGGAACTTGCTTCCTCCCCCTGGCCAGAGAGGGCGTGTGCTGAGTGCCAGGTCAGAGAGCACAGAGGGGGAGATGCCCCCATGTGGATAGCAGCCATCAGTTAAATGAACAACCTCCATCCTCCAGGGGTGCTCAGTATGTTCCCTGGTCCCAGAGAGAAGACGGTGACCAGTGGCGCAGCCCAAAGGGAGTCCTCTCTTCTTGTCAGCTCTCACAGCCACTCCTAAGCCTTTAAGTGCGGGTCTCCCCAGCCCCACACCCTGGCTTCCAGAGCTGCCCACACATGTCCATTAAGAGGTGTGTGCCTTCAGCCAGGACCCACCCCTTGCCCAAGGGATGCTCCTGCTGGGGCCAAAGGAGGCCGGCTCAGCAGGCTGCCTCTGCCTTTGCTCACTGGAGCAGGGCCCTGGGGCCTGGGGTGGAAGGACATGACCCCAGGGGGCCTGCCACCATGTGGGAAGTCAAGAAGGGACACAAGCTGAATGCTCGGGAGAAAGGAGGCCACGGGCCCCTGGGAGACACTCCGGTGCTCACAGCTCCTCTGCCCTCCTGTGGTGCCAGGGGCCAAAGTCCAGCTTCCAACCTGTCCTGGGTGGGATCTGGTGCCCTCTGGGCCTCCCCTCCCCCATCTGGAATGTTGGGTAAGACGAGCTGCTCCTCCAGCATGACAGGGCTCCCATGCAAGGGCCAGAACGCACCTCATGACAAGTTTCCAGCATGACTGGGGCTTGCTTCGGTCCTGATTTTTCCCACCTGGGGCCATGAGAAGTCACAGCCTGTGTGTGGGGGAAGGGGCCGGGGGTGTCCTGACGGTGCCTCTGGGCCCTGAGAAGCAGCCTACCTGACCCCCCGCACATGCCCCAGGCTCTAGGGTTGCAGGAGCCAACACCCAAGAAAAGCTTCGCCAGAGTTGGAGTGGAAGGGGACTGTGTGAGTGTGTGAACGAATGTGTGTGTCACTGTGTGTGCAAACTGAGTGGGGAGGGTGTGTTTGTGACTGTAACTGTGAGTGTGTGTGTATGTGTGTGCCCTTGTGTGTGCTCACTGGGTGACTGTGTGAGTTGTGTAGCTGTGAGAGCATGCAGCTATGCACGAATCCCTATGTAACTGTGTGGGCCACTGAGCATGTGTGGGTGACGGTGTGTGAGCACATCTCAGCGTGAGGATGCATGTGTGGGAGAGATTGTGAGAGTGTGTTTGTGAGTGTGTGTGTTTGTGAAAGCATGCGAGTGCACATGAGTTCATGCATATGAGCAGGTGTGAGTATGTGTGTGTGCATGGGAGCCGGGGAGAGTGTGGGTGTGCCTGTGAGCGGGTGTAAGGCTGTATGAGTGCACATGTGAGCAGGTACGTGCATGTGTGTGTGTGAACGTCAGCCCACACTGAGAGGTGCCAGGGCCTTGGGCCTGGCTCTGGGATGGCAGATATCACTGGCTTTCCACTGAACCAGCTACTTCCTGGGGAAGGGAGGGGCAGTCTGTGGGGGTTATGACAGTTCCGTGGTTGCAGGGGCAGCAGAACCTTCGTGTCCTTTTGGTCTCTAGCACAGTGGTAACTCCTCAAAGAGACCTTTCCTGAGCCACCAGCACCCTCTTTCGTGGCTCCCCATCAATGGGGTCCCATGGCCCTGCCCCCAGAGGTGCGGGTGCATTTGCCATCTACTGGCCACTCCCTGTTTTGTGGTCCCCGCTGTGTTCCCAGTGCTCAGCTCTGGTCTGGCCCACAGGATGCCCGGGGCCCTATTTGTCCAAGGCAAGAAAGAATTCGAGGCTGTGTCCAGGCCTCCTGCACCTGCCCCAGGCTCCCGCCCTGATCCCCTACCTGTGCCCCAGCCCCGCCTCTGCTCTCTGCTCAGAATGCTGGCAAAGGCCACCCTGGGGTCAGAGGCCTCCACTGGCCCTGGAACTAGGAAGCCTGGGAGTCCGAGGCAGGCACTGGGGTCTCTGTCCAGGTAGGTGGGAACTCGTGCTTGTGGGCGTGGCCAGGTGTCTGCCCTGGGGTTTGTCTGTGTGTCTGTTTCCACTCATAGCGGAGATGCTTGTGCACCTGCGTGTCTGGCTCTGGTGCCCACCTGTGTGCGGTCTGTGTCCTGCCTAACGGTGCTCCCGTGATAATCTTTTGCCATCACCCGTGGTGAGGATCTCTGGTAAACACAGCTTCCTCTGGGAAGACGAAATTGGATGCCGGAACTCTCCACAGGTAGTGGAGGCTGCAGGAGCTCACCAGTGGCTTGGAGCCCACTGCGGCAAGGCCCAAGGACCCCACACTACCCATTAACCATCCGGTTCCACGTCCCATTTTCCTGTTGGGGAGACGCACCTAGAGGGCAGTGGTCTGGAGAGGTAGCGCCAGCCTTTTGCCCCAGTGGCAAGCTCACTCGGGGTGCTCTCTCTGCAGTCACAGGTGCCACGATTCCCCAGTTTTCAGCCCCACCCACCCCCAACTTGGCCAGTGCCCTTTGGGGGAAATGCCAGGCCAGAAAGGGCGGGCATCCCCGCGCGTCCTGGGGACAGAAGGGCGGACACCGGGCGCGTGGCTCGGGAGCCCCGAGGCCCCTGCGCCGTGCACCGCCCCCCGCGCCCGCTCCCTCCTCCCTCCCTCCTCCTCCCCCGGCTCCCTCCCCCACCCCCCTCCCTCCCTCCGTGCTCAGAGCTGCGGCTGGAGTCGAGCGCGCCGCGTCGCCCGCCGCTAGTGCAGAGCTTGGGGAGCACTCCGCCGCAGCCCTCGCCCGCCGCGGAGGGTTGCGTGCCGCGCAGCCGGCCAGGCCGCCCCGTACCCGGGCCTTTCCGTCCTTGGAGCGGATCGTTGCCCGCCGGGCGCTTGCCCGCAGCGACAGCGCCCGCAGGAGCAGAGGCCGCAGCGGCGGCCGTGCCCATGCCGGGGTAAGTGGTGCTCGGGGCGCGCGGGCGCCACTGGGGTGGGCGCGGGCGCGGCGCGGGCATAGGCGCAGGCGGGGACCGGAGGGTGGCCCAGCAGGTGGCGCGGCGGCAGGTGGGGGGACGCGGGTCCCTGCCCGAGGCACCTGCGCCCCGCGCCAGGCCTGCGTGTCCTTGCGGCACCGCGGCCGCGCGTCACCCGGGGGCCCCAGGCCGGCAGGCAGCGCCCGGCATCCTGCACCCTGCGCCCTGCGCCCCGCATCGCGCGCGCAGGCGCATCCGTGTCTGGAGAACAAGGCCGTTGGGGGCTGCGGGCCGGGGCTCAGGGTGGGCACAGCCAGGGGCTCGGGATCTGGGCCAGGAGCCCGCGGGTGCGCACGCACCTTCCCGGAGCCTCGAGCACCCCCTCCCCCCGCACCCTCCCACTGTATCATCCTCCCCCTCTCGCGTTCCCACACCGTCCCCCACACGCCCACGCGGCTGCCCAGGAGACCCCGCCGCGGTCATGGGCAGTGCCCATGAGGAGCCGCCCTGAGCGCACTTAGGTAACTTCTCCATCCCTCCAGGAATAGCTGTCTCCCCCTCCTAGCCTCTGTGACCTTGGCCAGCCAGCTTTTACTGTGGCCACCTCCGTTTTCTCACGGGTGAAAGCTTTGGCTTTAAGATTCTGGAATTTGGAATCGCAGGTGCCGCATCTCCCAGACCCTGAGATGATGGGCTGCTCTCTCTGGGACCTGGTCTCCTTCCCTCTGCTGGCCCTTCTGGGAGTTAGTGGCTCAGCCAGCTGGCTGAGAAGGGGTGGGAGGTAGGGCAGGTCAGGGCTGGAGGGAGTCTTGGAGAGCCCTCCAGGGTGAGGGCTCCTTGAGGGTTTGGGAGAGACTGTGGAAAGGCTCCTTTGCTCACTCAAGAGGCAGGGAAGGGACCAGAATTCCTCAACTAGATGCTTGCTATTTCCTGGTGCGGCCATATAACTTTCAAAGACGAAGCTCCAGGGCCTCCGACCTCAAGGGAGTCCCCGTCTGCCAACGGGTCAAGTCCAGCCTGTCCCCAGCTGGCCCCCATCCTGAATTCTGCTGGCACCCTACAAGTTAGCCGACTTCCCCTGGCTGACCTGGGCACCTCCTCCCCTCCTTTGCCCACTAGGCTCTGTACCCTCAGCCCTGCCATCACCCCTCACTAGTCAGTGACTATGTTAAGGCAGGGACTGGCTCTTGACTTGCACAGGCTGCTCGAGTGCCCAGCACAGGCCTGGCACAGAGTGGGCACCTGGTTTCTTCATGACATATTCATGACCTTGACCTCACTGAATCTGCAGACTCACTGAACAGGAGAGGCAAGGCCTGGATTTTTGTCCCCATTTTTCAGATGGGATCATTGAGGCCCCAAAGAGGAGAAGGGACTCGGCCCTGAATTGAGGCTCCTTCCTTCATGAGTAGATGGCTGGGGGCGTTCCTATAGTCCTGGTGGTGGGGGGAGAGGTTATCTTCATAATCAAAGGCCAGCCCCACTTCCTGAGCTCCATCTGAGTCTCATATCAACCACACGAGTAAACGGCTGTTTTCATCCCCCATACACACGCTTTTCACAGATGAGGAAACCAAAGCCATGTGGCTCGCGAGAGAGGAGCTAGGAAGCTGAGGAGAGGGCTGGGGGTGCCCAGGCCCCTTCAGGACTCAGCTGAGACTCAGTAGAGGGTCCCAGGGTGAGGTCAGGCCCTCGAGTCTGTGCCATCAGAAAGTGCTGGGCAGTTGTGGTCCCGGGCCATTGATTGTCCCTGCTGCTGGCCCCAAGGTGGGGAAAGGCCAAGGACACAGCCAGTCTCCATCAGCTCCACCTGGGCCGTGCCCAGCAAGGCCAGGTGGTTTGAGCGCAGGGGCAAGCATGCTCTCACACAGCAGGGGGTAACAGGCAGATGGAAGTGGGGCAGGCGTGGGAGGGGGCTTTGCGCAGAGCCAGAAGGAGAGCCGATCCTTTGAGGAAGGAAGTCCCCAAGGCTAAGAGCATACCAGGGGACAGCCGTGACACCAGGCAGAAGAGATGCCGCAATCGGCCCCCCGAGAGGCAAGGAAGGGGCCGGAGGGGGCTCGTGTGGCTGCCTGGGGCTTCAGCGACAGCAGCTCCATGCCTGATGGTCTTTGTGACCTTGGCCAAGTCCCTTCTCCATTCCAGACCCAGGGAGGTGGGGGTGGGCCTGGGTGAGCTGGAGCTTCAGAGGTTGAATCATTCACTAGCGGGAGAAGCCAAGCCTGTGAGTCAGTGAGTGCTCTCCATCCCAGAACAGCTGCTCTCAGCCCAGGGATGCAGCCACGGAGTGCCGAGGTCAGCTTTGGAGGCCCCTCTGAGGATGTTTTGTGGAGAGGGGTCCCTTGCCTGTCCAGTAGACAGGACGAGGGTGCCCCTGAGTCCCAGGGGCTTCTGAGAGCTGAGTACTCGCTGGGCATCTTGCAGCCAGCAGAACCTCCTCCCCCACCTCACAGAGGAAGTCATCAGCATATATGAACTCCCTTCTGATTTTAAATTGATGGCATGTGTATTTCACCAATGGCCACTGTCTCCATCAGTAGTCAGCAGCACATCAAGTAATGTCAACAATGACAATAGTTATAATGGCAGTCACTTTATGTCAGATACTGAGTGCTATGCAGACATTCCCTTGCCCACTTAATTGAAACAACAACAAATGATTGTATCCCCATTTTGCAAATGAGAGTGAGACCCAGAGAGGTTAGGTAACTTGCCCAAGGTCACACAGCCGGTAGGTAGCAAATCCAGGGCTGGAATGCAGTCCATCAGGCTCCAGAGTCTGGTCTGTGCATGTAGCCATTTGTTCCTGTATCTCCAGAAGTGTGTGCAGAAGTCAGCAGAATAGAGTGCGGTTCTTGTGAACTCACTGTCTAGGGTAACCCCAGCCCTGTGGGCTGAGGCCGGGGATTCTTGAGAAGAACTTGCACCTCTGCCCCATCTACCCACTAAGAGAAATGGACAACAGGTGGATTTAGATCAATCTCCAGCAAGTCAGGGACTGATTTGCTTTGCATTCGTGGCCCCTTCAGGGCACTGTGAAGCACTGGTGGTGCATGTAAAGGGCAGCGGAGAGATAGGGACCTGGGCTGTGGCACCGAAGGCGGATGCTTCCATCTAAGCACTTGTGAACCTCACCAGTGCCATCTCGGAGATGGGCCGAGGCACTGGGCTCTCGCTGTGACTTTGCAGCAAGCTCCCCAGCAATGCCCCGGGCTGGGTATGCAAAGCAGAGACCCGGAGCATTCACAGGGCTCCTCCCTTCCCTGCCCTGGCTAAGCTGGCAGAAGCTAGGCCAAGTGGTGCCTAGCTAGAAGGCCCTCCTCTGCCTGGGCTCCTTCTGTTGGGTGGGCGGTGCTGGCAGCGGGCCTGGGAGCCTGCAGAGAAGGATCAGAACCACGCGTCACCGTCACCGGGGCAGAGGGAAGGAAGGTCTCAAATGCAGGGAAATTCGGGCATCCTAGACTGCCCACGGTTGGGAAAGGGACAAGTCCAAGGTCACGTGGCTGAGTAGGTGGCAGAACCCGAATCAGCGCAACAGGGCAAGGGTGGAAATGCCACCGGTTGGGGAATCTTGGGACTGGCAGGACTCTTTGAGCACGAGGAGGTTTCCGGAATCTGGCTTCCAAATCAAAGTTGTGCAAAGCGGGTGTGTCTCAGTGTCCTTGGAGAGCACTGTATTTAAAGCGGTCCTGAGCCAGCGTCTCTTGTTCTGTAGGTGGGTCCCTCAGGAAATGAGCAACCATTTTCTTCCAATGGGAAGTTGTTCCCTGAGGCCACAGGCTCAAGGCACTTTCTCCACCTGCACTGTGCAAGTTTTTATTAGAATGCACTTCCTCAGGTGCATAAGGCTGGTGGCTACCATCACAGACATTTTTCATCACTCCAGAATGTTCTGTTATACAGAGCTGCCTTACAGGAAATGGAAACCCGAGTCCTCACTTGGACCCTGAAGCCACCTCCCACACCCATTCCCTGGTGGCACAAGGCCACTGATGCATCAGCTTGGGCTCCCGCAGAGAACCATCCTGAAGAGAAGCCCCAAAGAGGGCTGACTGGTCACAGATATTTGAAGATGTGTTCTGTGATGAGGTGGGCTCCAGTCTGAAAGCTTGACAGGTAGGGACAGAAGGTGCCAGGCTGGGCTTGAGCGGGTCGTTCCTCAGAATGGATGAGTGCATTCCATTGTCAGGAAGGGGCCAGTCATGCCAGAGGCCACATCTTATTCACGTGATGGGCATGAGGGATACTGCCCTTGTTCACTTCGGGCCAGGCTCTGTGTTTGCTGCAGGGGAGATGGCAGAGAGGAGAAGGCAAACGCAGTGCCCTTGCTGCCCTCCTGGAGCCTCTGTTCTTTGCTAAGTGTTCACCAAAGTAAAAGTGCAAACCTGGCTGGGGCCGGGAGGATGGACAGAGGCCACCAAGCCAGCCAGTATCTCCCGGGGCTCCGGTCCACAACCTGAGTCCCTGCCCATCCTGCCCTGACCCCGCCTCCTCTGCAACCACATGTGGCTGATGGCTAACATATGGGACAGTGCAGAGAGGGAACATTTCCATCACTCCGGAATGTTTTGTCACACAGAGCTTCTTTAGAGCAAATGGAGACGTGAGTCCTCACCCGGACCTAGACCCCCCCCCCCCCCGCCAAGCCCACTGCCCCACGGCTCCTAGAAGGGCGCACCAGGCAGGGGCTCTTTGAGAGCTGCTGAGATTCCTGGACAAACACAGACAGGGGAGGAGGGAAAGGGCCTCCATCCTAGTGGCCCGCTGTTTCATGGGGGATGCCCAGACCTTGACTCGTGCTGACTCCGGTGGCCCTAGCACATCCAGCATGGGGCAAAAACCAGATCCAGCCACTGCCCGGCCCTTGTGAGGCCCCGACATATGCCCTGTATGCTGCGTGTGCTCAGGAAACAGCAAGGAGGAGCCGTGGGGTTTAAAAAATAATAATAACATTGATTTCTTCCTATTTAAAAACAATCCTCTTAACATGCTGTCTGTAGGAAACACATGAAACACAGAGAAGTCGAAGATGGAGTAAACCCATCCAATCATGCAAATGCAATTCAACATCTCCATTTTATTTATTTCACATTACTGTCATTATACCATGGGCTCAATTGTGTAATCTGTTTTTACTTCACATAAGCATTTTCTTTATTAATATAATCCCTTCCTAAATGAATTTTTTCAAAATGGTTATAGTTTAATTTTTTTTAAGATTATGAAAGTAGTAAGTGCTTATTGCAAAAATAAAGAATGATCTTGAACTGTGCAAAGAAGAAATTTTGATAATTCAACAGTTATTTACCAAGCACCCGGGATGTGTCAGGCAGCCCTCAGTAATGACAATTTTCAATGGCTGAATAATATTCTCCCAAGAGATTGTAATTCGCTTAATTATTTGGCTAATTTTGGAAACCCAGGCAGTCAGATTTATTTTGCTCTTATACGTGAGCTCTGCTGGGGAGCCTCTGTCCTGAGGAGAGGACCTGGACAGAGGCATCTTCTGCCAAATCGTTCTCCAAAAGGGCTTTTTGCGTCCCACTGGATGGTCGGTCTCGCTCGCTGCAACCTTGCCAGCATTAGGTATTTTAATCAAACAAATTGTCACAAGTATCTAGGTCAAAAACATGTACTTTAATTTATTTGTCTTAAATTGCTGGTGAGGGGCAATGTTTTTCCTCATGTTTATAAGTTGTCTTTTCTTTGTAAATTATCTGTTCCTACCCCCTCCTTTCTTTTGAGACAGCCTCGCTCTGCTGCCCAGGCTAGAGTGCAGTGAGGTGGTCTCCGCTCACTGCAACCTCTGCCTCCCGGGTTCGAGCAATTCTCCTGCCTCAGACCCCTAGTAACTGGGATTACAGGGCACACCACCACGCCCGACTAATTTTTGTATTTTTAGTAGAGACGGGGTTCCACCATGTTGGCCGGGCTGGTCTCGAACTCGTGACCTCAGGTGATCTGCCCACCTCAACTTCCCAAAGTGCTGGGATTACGGGCGTTTACTGATGTCTTAGTGTTTCTCCAGTGGGCTTGAATAAACTGTATACATGAAAAAATAGTGACAATTTAACATATTTGTTGCAAATAATTTTTAACACCTTTGTTCTTTGCCTTTTTTTCCCATGCAAAAGGTAAACATTTTGTATCTCATAATTATTTATGATTTCTTCCATTGCTTCTAGACTTAGAAAATCCCTTTTGGAAAGTTGAGAGCTGTTCATTTATGAGTTTTCCATGTGTCTTCGTGTGTGTGTGTGTGTGTGTGTGTGTGTGTGTGTGTGTGTATCGGGGTAGTGTAGTTGCATTTTTAAGATATTTAACTCTTTAGGTATCAGCAAGCTTTTTCTGCAAAAGGCCAGATAGTAAATAGGTTTCCAGTTTGCAGGCCACACAGTCTCTGTCCCAACTACTCAACTGTGCATGGTAGCCTGCAGGTAGCCACAGACAATGCAAAATGAGTGGGCGTGGCTGTGTCTCAATAAAACTTTATTTGCAAGAGCACTGGGCTGCCAGATTTGGCACTTAAGCTGTGATTTGTCAAACTGTTGAATCCAAAGGAGATGTGTCTTGGGGAATCGTATGAGGTGAGGATCTAAGGTGCATCTTTTGCAGATTGCTAACCAATTGTCAGATCTCTAGCAGCAAATCAGTTGTTCCCTGGATGGTTTACATGCACTGACGCTCGTCTGCAGTCAGGCCTGATGCTGGCTGCACGTGCTGTCCCACAGGCCCCTCTGTGTGCTCCTGTGCTGATGATGTGCTTCTGCCTCTTCTACCTGATATCGTTTCATACCTGACCTGCCAGCCCCACCTCAGTAATCCTAAAGCTTGCTTCTGTCTGGTGAACATTAGAAGCACTTTGGCAGTCCCCCTTCCTCCCTCCCCGCCAACATAAAGCACTGGGCGATTCATTCTCTGGACATCCTCAGAGTTCTGATGCCACTGATGAGTCCTGTCCTCATGGGGTTGGGTGGCAGCTGGATCTGTGCAGACGCTGCGGATTTGCCCCTCTGCACAGGAGGTGGTTGTGGGCAGGAGTGAAGGCCCCCAGCTGAGGGTGGCCAGACGGGCCCAGGAATGCCAGAGCCTCCTGACTGAGAGACACGAAACAAAGCTGGCAGCATAAGAGCTCACGGGAGATTGGGAAGCCACTGCGGGGCCAGCAGAAGATGACCTCAAATGACAAGACTTTGGTCTTTCTGCTGCTCTTTTGGAAATCACTGTCCTGACACTCAGAATTCCTTGCACTCTGATATTTCAAATCTAATTCTGAACCAGGCTAAGGCCCATGGGGTGGCCGGTTTGTAACTGAACCTACATTCCCACAGATTGCAGGCCAGGGGTGTGACAGTGGCACAGGGTGTGACCAAGTGGGGAGGGGCCCTTTCTCCAGATTGGACCAGCCTGGTGGAAACTGCTTGGCTTCCCCAGAGAGCAGCAGGAGTAGGAGAGTGTGTCCAGCCCCGAGTCCTGGGCAGAGCAAGGGATCGCTAGGCACAAGGGTCCATTCCATCCCCACTATGGGCCTTGGCTCCATTTCTCCTGGAAGCATCCTGGACCACACACTGCCATATCTTAGTTTGGAGCCACAGGCCCAGGAGAGATGGGCTCAGGGGTCTCCAGGTACTCTCCTGTAGTCAGAGGACGGCTTCCAGCTGATGGTCCGATGCCTGGTGCAGGAGAGGAGAGCGCCTGCCTAGCCTCGTCTCCCCCTCTTGGCCTGTAATTCATCTGCCCACAACACTGTGACCAGCAGCGAGGCTCGGAAACCTCTGTCCTGGGGAATGGAGCAAGAGTTCCTCCTTGCAACCCATCTATGGGGCCAGAGGGTGAGGATGGGCTAGCCTGGGGGCCACTGCCCCAGACCCCTGCCCTGGTAGGACCTAGAGAGGCCCTCGTGGCTGTGTCTGGAGGTGGGATGGGGCAGTAGGGGTGCGTCAGGGCTCCCGAGCCACCACCTGGCTCTCTGTGCCCCATCCACCCTTCCCTGAAGGAGGAAGCTGGGCTATAGCACCATCATGGGAGGGGTGCGTGAGATGGAGATGGGCAGGGTTGGGGTCTCCTCTAAGGGAGGAGGGAAGAGGGAGAGCACGCAGAGCAGACATCCACCCCTCGAGGTCCTGTCCCCAACCCAGCTGTGCTCTCCGGATGCCTTCCCAGTGGGGAGAGCAGGGCGTCTGTCCATGAGCACAGAGTGGGTGGGAGGAATGCGGCTGATGACAGAGGATGATAAGAGGGTCAGGAACTGGAGGAGTGGCTGGCTGGTGGTAGGGAGGTGGGGGGACCTGATGGGCTGTGGGGCATGCTGAGGGAGAGACTCAGAACCCTGCATTGCTGTTGCTTCCAGCCCGAGAGGGGCCCTCTGCCTCTGCATCCCCTTCAGGCGCCCCTGGGCTTTGTGGCACTTTCTCTGGGCTTTGCTGGAAGAGCTTTGGGCTCATGTGCTGGGTTCCTCAGTCAGAAATAGTGTTTTAGGAGCCAGCAACGCTCAGCTCGTGCGACTCAGACAGCAGCCAAGCCCTTGGTGACCTTCAGATCCTGCTGTCACAGCCTTGGCTGCAGCGTCTGAGGTGCCCTCTGTCTGGGCACCCTCACCACTTGCTCTTCCTCCATCACTGCAGTTGGCAGTGGGGAAGGTGGCACAGATGCTCCTGTGTGCTCATTCCTTGGGTCCAGGTCACACAAAGGGAGCCTCGACTCCCGTCTTTAGGGAGCCCCCATTTAGAGGTCTGCCTTCCAGATCCTTTTATTGGCCTCATTGACTTTGAACCCAGTGAGTCCCCTCAGCCTGTCCTCCCAAAGACTTTGGCCTGCTTCCAGAATCCAGGACACCCCTTCTACTGCCCCTGCCAGGATTCCTAATGGGGCCCCACGGGACTCATTCCCTAGGAGGACACGTGTGTGTGTCCTGGTAGCGCCTTATTTAGTCACTGCCTGTCCGAGCTGGAAGAACTCAGGCCTGCCCACAGCCCGATGGCCTCCAGCTGCCTGTAATTTCCTTAATTACCTATTTAGGCTTTGACGGCTTCCGGTCCTCAGAGCTGGCTCTGAGATTGGAAGCGGGCTGGGACCGACACCAAGGTACCCAGACAGAGCTGGGGCGACTTGGGGCACCTCTCCTCCCATCCACATGCTCTCTGGCTATGAAGGGCTGGGAGGACAGGGACCTAGTTTCCTACTGGACCCCAAACACAAGGTCTCCATCCCTTTGAAGCTAGAGCCTTCCACGCTGGCCACAGCCACCACGTTTCTAGGTCCCTGTGCCATCCATGCCATCAGAGCTGCTGGGCAGGCCGGGGTTGGCAGGAGGGGCGTAGGGAGTGCGTGGGGGTGCGTGGGGAGTGCGTGGGGGCCGGGTAGTGGCTGGCCAGGCTCAGGCTGCAATGCAGCTGGCAGCCCGCTGTAATTGGATAATTAGTGTCATTATGCTTCCAGCTCCTTCGCTCTCTCCTTCTGCAGCTCTTGCCTTCTCTGGCAGGAAACAAATGACTGTCCCCCAACCCTCAGTGCCCTCAGTGCAGACTTCTGGCCCCAATCAGGAAGGGGCTTCCAACCTCCCTGTGGGATCCAGGGACAGCGGCATTGTGAGGGCCACCTGCGTAGGAGACAGGAGTGCTGTGGGGGTCCAGGAAAGTTTGGGGAAGCATCCAGAGAGGCACATGGGTTCAGCCCCACTAGTGGAGCTTGGTCCTGACCTGTGAACCCCGGGGTGCAGACTTTAGGACAAGCCTCGGGAGGGGCGAGTGCAGTAGGAGGGACTGACTCAGCAAAGAGCATCGCCTTGTTTGGCTTCCTGGAGATCTCAGGGGCTTGAAGGAACCTCCCGGAAAATGAGCCCAGGGCCCTGGGGACCCGGCTCAGGGTGTGTGGCTAGGTGGAGCCCTGTCTCCTCACCAACCCAGCGAGAAGGAATGGGAACCCATTTCACAGATTAAAAAGTGAAGGGCCTCTCCAACTCCGGTACCTGCACTCTGAAGCCCTGAGGTTTATGAGGACAGAGTTCCTGCCCAGTCACTTTGTTGAGCTCTTTTAATTGGTTCTAATCACTTGCTTTTTGCTTTTCTGGGGTTTTCTGGGCAGTAACTTGGCACTGGAGGGCATGTTGGCCTCTGCTCCCGGCTTGCCTGTGACCTTGAGTGAGCTCCTCTCTACCCACTCTGTGCCTGAGACATATCTGCTCTTTGGTGTGGACCATCACCCCATGCTGTAGAGGCTTATGGCAGAGTGAATGCTAGGGACTGGGGATGCCCGTGATAGGACTGTCATTCTGTCCGTTGTTCGTGGCTCTATCCTCTCCCTTCTGCCCCAGGGAGCTCAGGGGAGTCTGGGGATTTTGTAGGTCTTGGAGTGAAGATTTACTCGGGCTATGGGCTCAACCTGTCTAACAGAGACCCCACATAACAGTAGCTTCAGTGAGAGAGAGTTGACTTCTTTCTCATGTAAGAGTCTGGGTGGCCAACCCAGGCCCAGCGCAATAGCTACTTGGCCCTCAGGGATCTGAGCTCCTTTCATTGTGTCATACATCGATTCCATCTGCAAGATGGCACAAGATGGATAGCTGCGGCAGCACCTGTTCCCACACTAGCGTTCTAGCCAGCAGGAAGGAGGGGAAGGGCAGAGGAGGGCACATTCCTTCTCTTTAAGGACACGGCCCTGAAGCTGTGCCTGTCATTTTTGCTCATACCCAATTGGCCAGGACATAGTCAGATGGTCATGGTTAGCTGCAAGGGAGTTGGGGATGCTACATGGCGTAAGAAGTGCGGGAAAAGCTGGCAAGTTTCCGCCACACACCCCTGGGGCTTCATTAACACCTCCTCAAGACACATTTGAGAAATGGAAGGTACCTATCTTCAGGCCAGACCTTCCCCAGGTGACATGGCCAGCCCTTCTGGGAACGGAATGGGGTCCGTACCTTTGAAGAAGTGTGGCAACAAGAGGGGGCCATTTGCAGGCAAGACGGCGATGGCCTCTCTCCATTGATCCGGTCCTATACACCAAATAGGGCACCCACCTGGCTGGCCAGGATATGGATGATGTTAAAAGCCACAGAGGCTGTAGGGTGGGGGTAGGGTGTGTAGGGAAGGGTCTGCTTGGGCTTCCATATCCAGTCGGGTGTTTCCTGGAAGTTAAAATCCATGCAGGCAGACTGCTGGCTGATTGGGCACCACGGGAGGCCATTCAGGCGCAGCGTGCAACACCCTGGACACACAGCAAAGTGGCCAGTGGGGCCTGCTTGTGTGTTCTGTTGTGGACATACACATCTCGTAAAACACGCCACACTCACCATGTTTAAGTGTGCGTCCCGGGCATAAGCACACTCCTGTGCTGTGCAGCCATCTCCGCCATCTAGCCGCAGAACCTGTTCATCTTCCCCAGCTGAAGCTCTGGCTCCGTTCAGCCCAACTCCCCACCCCTCAGCCCCGGCACCCGCCCTTCTACTGCCCGTCCCCCAGGAGTTCACGGCTCTCCTGTGAGGCCCCTCGCAGGAGTGGAATCCTACAGTGCCGGCCTCTCTGTGACTGGCTCCTTTCACTGAGTCCCATGTCCTCGAGGGTCAGCCATGTGGGACCCCATCTCAGAATGGCTTTCCCTTTTTTTTTTTTGGAGATGGAGTCTCACTCTGTCACCCAGGATGCAATGCAGTGGTGCGATCTCGGCTCACTGCAACCTCCGCCTCCTGGGTTTATGCAATTCTCCTGCCTCAGCCTACCTAGTAGCTGGGAGCTACTCGGTACAGGTGCCCACCACCATGCCTGGCTAATTTTTGTATTTTTAGTAGAGATGGGGTTTTGCCATGTTGGCCAGACTGGTCTTGAACTCCTGACCTCAGGTGATCCGCCTGCCTCGGCCTCCCAAAGTGCTGGGATTACAGGCGTGAGCCACGGCGCCCAGTCAGCATGGCCTTCCCTTTGAAGGCTGAACCCTGCTCCATGGCCTGCTTGGACCACGTCGTGTCTATCCAGCTGCCTGTCAAGGCACATAGGGCTGCACCCACCTTTTGGCTACTGTGAGTAATGTCGCTATGAACTTGGGTGGACAAATATGTTTGCATGTTTGTGTCCCTGCTTTCAATTCTTTGGGGCCTATACCCAGCGGGGTTGGTGGGTCCTCGGGGAATTCTGGATTGAATGTGTTGAGGGACTGCCATACTGCTTCCACAGCGGCTGCGCCATGTCCCATTCTGTGGCGGCGCTTGTTTGAATGAGGGCCTCTGAAGGCAGGCAAATGTGTGATCTCAAGCTTGGCTAGGTACCCAAATCCCCAGGGGTTGGGGTGATGAGTGCGTCCTGGTCTCCCTGCTTCTGAATGGAAGCCTCTGGACCCAGACTCTGTATTTGTAAAGCTCCCCGAGAGGGGAGGGGTGCCCACTCAGGTCTGGCATGGGCTGCTGTAGATTGGAGTAGAGAGCTGGTAGTGCTACAGAACAGCGTCGATGCGAAGGCAACCTCCTGGGCTCCTGCCACCTCCAGGCTGTTTCTCTGGGTTCCAGGATCCTCCGTGGCTGGACCCTCGATAATGGGGCCTTCCAATGCCTGTGTCTTTCTGTGGCACCTGGCGCCGGACAGGCGGTTGCTTTGGCCTTGCTCACGGCCGCCAGTGGGTCTCCAAGGTGTCCCCTCCAGGACTGCCCTGCAGGGCAGAGCTTCAGGCAGGTGGGTGCATGAGGGAGTGGGGCGGAGGCGCCATGGTGACGGGTATTGTTTTTGCCCAAAGCTGTTCCAGGCATGAGAGCCACTTGGCTCGTGCACAGACTGTACCAGGAACAAGGGGGAGGAAGGAACGAAGGGGGCGGGGGAAGGGAGGCCTGCCCCTTTAAATCTGTTTTCTCTGATTTTATTTCCTTCTCTTTTCCCATCCTCCTCCCTCCACCAGCACAAGTGGAGTCGTGAGGGCCCAGGAGCTGCGGCAGCGGCGGCGGTGCCTCTCAAATATTAATGAGGCTGTTCTCTGCCTCGGCTCCTTTCCTCCCCCTCCCTGGCTGCAAGCAGGCCCCATCCTTGGAACCCTCCTTTCCCCTCCAGGGGGGTCACCAAAGTGCATCATGCAGGGGGAGGGGCTGGGGGCAGACAGGAAGGAGAGGGCCTGCCGCCAGGGAAGGAAGATGTGGGGATGGGGGTTAAAGGGTCTCCCAGGTGCACGCCGGCCGCCAGCATCTCCGCCTGCCTGGGATCACGCCAGGCCAGGAGAGGGCAGGGTGGCTGCCAGCCTGGGTGCCCTCCTTCCATGCGCTCTCCACTCCTGCTCCCCGGCTGGTCTGGGAGGCCACCCTGGGCCTGACCTGGGAGGCCTGGGCCATGCCTCTCCCTGTCTCCTTGGCTTGCTCTTCCTGAGCCTGGAGGTGGAGAGAGACGGGGGATTATTACTTCAAGGAATCCCCGTAGTGAGTCACGTTGCTAAGTGATGGGCCTCTGGATGACGGGCTCATGCTTGGTGGGTCTGTAGGGAGCAGGTGATGGACAGTCTGCTTCCAGGAGGGCCCAAGGTGGAGGGCACGTGCCCTGGTGGGCCCCGGGGCCTCCGTCTCCTGCCCTCTCACCTTGAGTTCTGCTTCGAGGCCACGGCATCCCAGGCCTGGCTCTGGCATCTGGATGGTCTGAGGCCCCAGGGGCTGCATGTTCTCATCACTCATGACTAGGGAGTGACTCCGGGACTAGGACTTCCTCCAGTACATGCCCCATCACCCCTGTGTGGACATATGTCCACACAGACCGCAGAAACTGAAGGGGTACTTGGCTGGGGTGCAGTGGGGCTGTTTTCAGGATGGAGAACAGGGCAAATTCCGACGCGTGCCTCACCTGAGATCTGGAGAACCCCAATCTGTCCTCCACTCCATAAAGGTGGAGCAGGTGGCTGAGTGCAGCGCAACCTGAACCTGCTGGGGAGGCTTCTGGGGGTCGCATCAGAGCGCCCCAGCAAGAGTGGCCGTGACCCACCTCAAGTCACATGGAAGGCAGGGCTGGGAGAACTATCATAGAAGCAGGAGGCTTCCTCAGCCTCAGTTTCCCCTCTGTAAGTGGGGGAGAGTTCTCCTAGCCCTTGTAGGGTGTTTCTGAGGGTGTAGTGAAAGAAACATGTCTGTCCAGGGCTGGCATGCAGATGTGAGCTGAAAACTCACTGTGTGATTGGGTCCTGAGGGGGCAGCCCGGGAGTGGAGGTGCCCCCACTTAGAAAGTGCCCAGCCTTCTGGAGGGTGCTGCGCTGCTCAAGGCCTGGAGGAAGTCCATGGGGGACTAAGTTGGAGGTGCTGGGAGAGCCCCCAAAGCCCAGTTAAGGGTGGCCAGGGAGGGACAACACAGGGGAAAGAGGGCCCCTGGGTTTCTGGCCGGGTGGGTTTGAGTCACTGGGTAGGGAGCAGGCACTGTGTGTGAACCTAGCAGGGAGGTGAGGGTGTCTGGTTGAGTAATGGGCCTGGACTTGGGCCATCCCCTCCAGCAGCGCCCAGAGGCATCTGCCAGGGACCCCCCTGGATGTCTCCCCCAGCAAGGCCGGACAGTCTGTGTGGGAATGGCGCAAATGCTGGAAGGTGCGAGGCCCCCTCTGTGGAGGTTCTCAATTCAATTAAGCCAATTAAGGTCAGAAAGATGAAAGAGCACAGAAATGGTATGTTCCCTGCTCTTTTGGTGCCTACAGACCGTTCTCGGCAGCCAGCCCAGGCCGGAAACTCTGTCAGGACTGCAGAACTGACAGGCCTAGTGACTTTGGTTCCTGGCCATTTCAGTGATGGCTGCTGTCTTTATTGGGAATCGGGGAGGCCATCACCCAGGCTTATATAGAACCCAGAGAAAGCAGAGTATATGCCATTTGGTCTCTACAGCAGCTGACAGTCAGTCTAGATGGGCCTTACTTTAACTGATGGCTCCTGTCTCCCCTGTAGCCTATTGCATTCATGAAGACGATGAGAATTAGCAAAGCACCCCCACCGCACCCCGTCCTCTAGGATGGAGACTCCGCCTCCCAGGGCTCCAGCCTCCTCCTTTGTGGGCCAGGCCCCCATTCCCTCATTCCTTGAGGCCCCTGGCCCCATGCGGCTGCTCCATCACCACGTGTCTCAAAGGGCTCAGGACCCAGCTCATGGGAGACAGGCTCACAGATCACTGCAATGCCAAGCAGAGTGAAACAGGAACGGGTCGTGGGATTATAGACTCAGGCGCAATCAATTTTGGCTGGGGAACTGGCAGAGACTCCTGGAGAATGTTCCACTTGAATTGTGACTAAGAGGATTCGTCAGAGGTCAGCAGGTGGAGCTGGAACACACGGCGTGCGGTCAGGGCTCAGAACTCGCAGGGCTGTGCAGCTGGGGCGGGAGCGGAGCTGGGAGGTGCTCAGAGGGAATCTGGCCTTTTGCTTGATGGAGATGGGAGGCCGAAATAGGGGCTTGCTGGAGCGATGGTACCTGAACCAGGGAAAGTGGTGACTCACAGTAGGGTCATGACCAGTGGCCGGACTGGAGGGAGACCTACCAGGTGGTGCACAGGACACACAGCTTGCTTGTGGGAGATCCGGAGGTGCGGAGGGCCAGCAGGGCCAACCGAGAAGAAGGAACTTGGCCCCGGGACCATGGAAGAGCGGAGGACTCCTCCTTGCCCACTGCCCTTCCCAGGAGTCACCGTGGGTCCACTCAGCCACAGCCATGGCCGTACTAGTCAGGAGGACCTGGTGTGGTTCTGTCTGGGCCACCCCTGTGGGGTCAGGGGCAGGGACCAGGAGGGGAGGACAGAGCTGGCCTTGAGTATGCCCTGGTCAGAGGAGGGAGGATGAGCATGTGCCAGGGTGACCATGCCATGGGGAACCCTGCTCTGAGGAACAAGCATTCGTGTCATGGCAAGAAGGAACTTGGCCCCGGGACCATGAAAGAGGGGAGGACTCCTCCTTGCCCACTGCCCTTCCCATGAGTCACCGTGGGTCCACTCAGCCACAGTCATGAGCCCACCAGACAAGCCATTCATTCTGTCACCCCCTGGGGGCACAGAGCTTGAACCTGACAGTTGCACCAAGTTGCTGCATAGTGGGAATGTTGAGGCATGAGGCGACTGGAGCCCAGGGAAGCAAAGGTCCTGGGCCAGGGAGGGGAGGTGGTCTCACGAGGCTGAGGATTGCAGGTGACAGCCGAAGGCTGCCATTGCTGCCTTGAGCAGTCAGAAGCACTGCCCTCCCCATGCACCCAGCTGTCCTCTGGCTCTGCCACTTTCCCAAGCCAGCCTGTTTCTCATATTCACAAAAGCAGGTACAATTCGTCTACACAGCATCCCCGAAAGGAGCCCTCCCTGCCTGGGACAGCTGTACTTGCTCTCCCGGCCTCCTCTTCCCAGCTGTCACACCTTCCAGTCTTCTCCCCATGCCTGTCCCCAGAAGCCTTCCCTCACCCTTGCCCCAGCTGCAGCCTCACAATCCTTGGCCCCAAGGCCTGCTGCTTTCTTTGTCCCAGCTGGAGAGGGACGCGATTAGTTGAGACTTACCGAGTGCCAGGCATGTAGTAGCTGCTCAGTGACCAACTGCAAGACAGGGCAGGGGGAGGGGACAGCACAGGCACATGGCCACGATTTTGTCCCCATATCTCCCAGAAGTGAAGGCTGCTTCGTGTGGAAAACGTTTCGAGATTAAACATGCTTTTCAAACATGGATTGCGATGGATGGATGTTTCCAGAAGTATCCACCAGGGCCTCTCCTGAGAGTAAGGCAGGGACTTGGTTGCCTGAGGGCTTTGTCACCTTGATTCGGGGCTCTGGGCCACTCATTTCCAAGGGATACTTCTGAGCCAGGAGCTTCCCCAGAGACGAGGGGTCAGGGCCCCGCTGAGCTGCCAGGAGGGCTCTTGGCTGATGTCAAGGCCAGGTCAGGTGCACTGAGGCCATTTCAGTTCCACGTGTCCCTGGGAGATGCTTCCACTTCTGCTCGGGCCAGGCAGGAGCGGAGAGAGACAAGCTGCAGAGGGCCCAGCAGGCTCCGTGGTGGGGGAGGGGGACCCACCGAACACTGTGATGGCTGCAGGAGGAGCAGCCTGGGAGCTAGTGGGCCCTTGGATAAGGTGAGGGGGACAGGGAGAGGGATGACAACTTGGCGATGCTCGGCAGAGAGGGGTAGGCAGTCTGGCCAGGGCCGTGGCCTGGATGTTTTCAGCGTGGGGAGACCTTAGCTCCTTACCTTGTCATGTGGAGGGAAGAAGGGCGTGGAGGGGAGTGGGTGGCAATATGCTGTAGGCTGCGACATCGGCAGACTCCCCTCCTCAGCCACTCCCTTTGTCCCCTCCCTCTTCTCCCTCCCTCCATCCCCCTTTCCCTCCCTCTCTTTGCCCCTCCCTCTTGCCCTCTCTCCCCTCCCCTCTCTCCCACCCTACCTCCAGGCCTACTCCTTTCCTCGCCCTGGGCCCCCCAGGCACCCTCAGGGCCACAGAAACTGAGCCACTAAAGCTGCACCAGAAGACCGCCAGGGGCTCATAGCATGCCGGCTGTGCCGGGCGTGTCTTAACCGGACAAGAGGAGGGAGTGAGCCGGGCTGGACAAGCCCAGGACTGGTGGTGGGGCACGGGCACCTGTGGTAGGCAGGACCCAGGAGTGGCATGGCCGGTTGGGCCTGGCAGAACATGAGGGCCACTGGCCCAGCCTGGGAGGTTATTTTGCCCTTCGTGGATCATGGCACAGACTGAGTGAAAACTTGCAGAGGATATTCTGGAAGATGGGACCTCAGTTTCGTCTCAACTGCTCCTCGCCTCCTTCTCCCCAGGTGTCCACGCTTAGCAGCTTTCCCACCACTGCCAAACCTTGCCCGGGCACTGTGACCGTGGGTGGCCGCCTGGCCCTAGCTGCAGCTGAGCCGAGGTTGCACCTGTGACGAGGCTTGACAGGCAGCATGGGTGACATGGCCAATAGTTCCATCGAGTTCCACCCCAAGCCCCCACAGCAGCGGGAGGCCCCCCACGCTGGAGGCTTTGGGTGCACGCTGGCAGAGCTGCGCACCCTCATGGAGCTGAGAGGGGCCGAGGCGCTGCAGAAGATCGAGGAGGCCTACGGGGACGTCAGTGGGCTCTGCCGGAGGCTGAAGACCTCGCCCACAGTGGGTAAGTGTGCCACCCAGCCCTCCCCCAGCCTTCAGAGGGGCATCCTGCAGGCATCCTTACCCCCAAGGCTGGCCAGCGTCAAGGGCCACCTGTGCCCCTCCTCAGCCATTTTCCTTGAGCGAGAGAGGTCCCAGGCAACCTGGGTCCTCAAGGGGTTGTCACCTGACCCCTCATCCCCATACCTTCAAAATCAGCAGTTCTCCACTCTATAGAGCCAGGTAGGGAGGTGGAGATAGGAACCTCATGGGATGCACACACGGGCCCCTAACAGAAACCCCCCTGAGGAGCAGGCTAGGGCAGCAGGAAGAAGGCAGCCCTGACTGCACATTTGGGGGTTCCTGGTATGCTCAACCCTGTGTTCAGTTAAGGGGGATCAGAACAGGAAGAAGCGGTCAGGGTACGAGCCTTTGGAGCTTGGGGTGGCTGGGGCCTCTCCTGGGTCTGGCAGGAAGGGCTGGCCGAAGCTGCACTCTCACTGCTGAGGGAGGCTCTAGAAAGCCCAGTGAGCAGTGTCTAGAAGGATCTGGGGTGGAGGTCTGGGGTGGAAGCCTGACTGTCCCTGTTGGAGGCGTTGCTCCACCCGGCCTTGTGTGGCCTGCCCACCTGGCTGCTGGGGTCTGCCATGAAGCAGGGACCCCCAGGAGCCAGGCCCAGCCCCAGATTCCAGGAGCCACAGCATTCTCTGGCCTAGCTGTCGTGTGCCTGACAGGGCTGCTGGGGCGATCCCAGCCTGGTGCCAGGTACCCCAGCCAGTGCAAGCTGATTTGATCTGCTGCCTGTCAGGGCAGCGCCTGGGCCCACCCATCTCCTCTGCTCCCAGCCTCGCAGCCCCCCAGCACCTCCAGCCTCCCAGTCTGCTCTCACTCCAACCCAGAGACCGCTCTCCTGCGGATCTGGCCTCCTCGGCCCTTCTGTCTGCAGGGGGCATGCAGGCTGCAGGGAGGAATGGGGATGGAGGGGGGCTTCGGGCCAGGTCAGGAACTCCGGGTTGGCCTGGGTCTCCCTAGCTTTGTGCCCTGGAGCTGATGCGCCCATCACACCCTGCCTCTGCTGCACACGCCCGCACCATGCAGCTGCTTGGGGCTGATGGCTTGGCTCCACTCCCGACCGTCTCTTGCCTTCCCTCCTCCTTGCCCAGCCCCCAGGAGGTTGGGTGGAGGGCCATTTAGCCACAAGGGCTCTGGCCTCTCCCAGATCAAAGGAAGCAGATGGGCCTCAGCTGGCTGCTCTTCCCCCTGTCTGCCAGGCCTTGTTAAATATTTAAAATGTCAAGGCCCCTGGGAACCTGCCCGATTCTGCCATGGAGCTCAGGAGCTCTCTCGTGCCTTTGGAGGTGGGGGCACGGAGTAGGGCAGGTGCACAGGTGGGTGGCTTAGCCTCTGATGGGCTTCCGAGCACCTCCGTCCCCGAGGCCACAGTGCAGGGAGCCGGCCAGGCCTGGATCTGCTGCCCGAAGAATGAGCGGCAGAGAACCGGCCCCTCCCTTCTTCAACCCTCAAGGTCCTCAGGCTCAAGCTATCTGGGTGCCAAGAGTGGGTGACTCGATCCCCGCATCCCCCAGCCCGGTCATGTGCCCGGACACGCCTGCCCCTCATTCCTCAGACGCAAAGGCCTGAGCCATGGGGGCAGCTGGCTTCGTTGCGTCCCAGGCCCCATGCGAAGCCCCTGGCAAGGTGGGCAGACTTGGGGCTGGGCAGGAGGCAGGCACACCCCCGTGGGCAGGTGCTTTCTGGCATGTGGCACATTGTGGGAAGGGGACTATCTTCTGGCGGTCCGCTTATCGATCCACTCCCCTCTGCCTTGGGAGCACTCCAAGAGGATTCCAGAACCATCCTGGAAACTGTGCTGCTGTTGTCAGGAAACCTGGGCCTCAGGCTGAGCTGAGAGGTGGGTTTGCCCGGGAACCTGGCCTTGCCCGGTCCCCCCCCTGGGCTCCACAGGACTAGCTGGAAGCCAGCACAAGATGCTCCTAATCCAATTCTGATGGCATCTGGCCTCTGCTCCAGGCAAGCCACCCATCTGTGTCCATGCCGACCAGCCAGCCCCTGCCCCCACGCCCTGGACCTGGACTGCCTTCAGGCCTGCTGGGGAAGCGTGTGCTCAGGGCCAGAGGGGCCGCATCTGTGTTCCTCCTCCCCATCAGTGGGTGCTGCAGTGGGGCAGTCATCAGGACCCCAAGCCCACAGGAAGGCTAACACCACAGGGCCAGGCCAAGGGCAGCTGCCCGTGTAGCCAAGGAGGAACGAGCCAGACTACAGCTGCAAGGGCAGGTCAAGGCCAAGGGAGAGGCTGACCAGGGCGAGAGAGCTCCTGGGGAAGGGGCCAGGGTCCCGGCTGCTCTCACAGATGAACTGGGCATGTGAGGCAGGGCAGGCAGGAGACAGACTCACATGGAGGCTCCAGGCTAAGGGCAGTGGAAACTCCAGGGGTCTCGGGAGCCCTCTCCTGCCCCTCCAGTCCCCCTTCCCCTCCCCAGAGTTCCCGAGGTTAGCATGTGCTTCTTCTCAAGTCACTGGGGGGGGGGGGTCTTGTACCCCCTAGTACTGACCCCACCTGGCTTATCTCCTGTCATTCTGGGAGACAGTCCCAGTCCAGAGTGCGGTGCACACCCCTCAGTTGGGTCCCTGGTCCCCAGCCCCTCCCCACCACCCAGGAGCTAAGGTCCAGCGTCACCCCCAGGCTCCCGATTGGGGCAAGCTCGGGCCTCAGCAAGAGGTCTTTGGCTCCTGAAGAAACCTGAGCCAGGGGGAGAGAGGCAGGGACAGCTGTAGCTCTTCTGGGTGGGGAGGACGCCTGTGGCCAGTGCCTAGCTGGGTCAAATGAGCCTCGGCTGCTTGGGCGGCGGCTTCTGTTCCACCGTGGCCGGGGCCTCCCCTGCCCTCCTCAGAAGCCCCACAGTTATCCCCTGTTCTGCAGTCATCCAGGGGGTCTTGTGTGCCTTCCCACACCAACTGTGAGTGCCCCATGGGCTGGGGCTGGGCTGTCTGGCCACCTTGTCCCTGCAGCAGATGGCAGCATGAGGCCAGCTGCCCAGGGCTGGGAGCGGCAAGCTGCTGTTTGTCCACTAGGTGTCAGTGTGCATCTGGTCACCGCCCAGGACAGCCCTGGGCACTGGGTGAGCGCTGCACGGGAGGGCTTGGGATCAGCCAGTGCTGAGAATCCTGGGGCCAAGGGCGGCCCTATGTGGGGGGACAGTGTCATCCCACATGCCTGCCCCGGGAGAAGGTGGCTGAGTGGGTGTCCATGCCTCGATGCCAGTCATGCCTGTAAGCCTCCAGTACCTTCAGGCCAAGGAAGGCTGAGAAGTGAGCGTCTTCAAGGATGACAAGTGACAGAATTGGATAGGGACAGGTGGCTCTGATTGTGAGGGCAAGGACAATTGAGGGGCTTCTGAGTGGCTCTGGGTGTCATTCAAGTCACCATGTAGACGAGCACTTACACAGCCCAGCGGGCTCAGAGGACACAGCGGGAGCCGGCATTCCTTGGCTGTGAGCTCCGGCTGAGGGCTTGAAGTTGGCCCTGGAACCGCATGAGAACCAAGGCAGCTGTGTCCTGACAGCCCTGTGCTTGCTGGGTCCTATCAGGCCATGTAGGCTCTGTCCTGACTCATGGGCACCGGGCCCTCCCCACCTCCAGCCTCAGTTGCCTTGCCTGCACCCTGCAGGGAGCACCTGATGAGCAGCCCAGGGGCAGTGTCCCGATCCCTTGGCACTGACCATGCTCATGCCCCCGTCCTTCAGGCCCCACCCGCCCTCTTTGCAGGGTGTTTCTGCCCCCACAGATTGGGCTGTGTGACCTTGCCAGTCTTTGGGACTGGCTGGCCCCATCTTACAGAGCTGGGGAGGGGGGCTTTGGTGAGAAGCCTGAGCAGGAAATTCATAGGCTGGGAGCTGGAGAGGTGTTTCCAGATGGGGCAGAGCCCTGGCCTAGTCTTTGGTGTCTGGTTGAAGCCAGGCTGGTGCCATCCCTGCCTCCCCTGATTGGTGGCCCTCCCCATGTCTCCACTAAAGTCCCCTGGACACTCGCTCCCTCCCCAGGGGACAGTTGGCTGTTCTCCTCTGTCCTGTGTCCTGGCAACCCTTGGCCATACCCTGCTGGGTCCCCTCTGTGCTCCCCTTGTTGGGTCCTGTCCCCTGCCTTCCAGTGCCCCCTTGGTGGTAGTGCGGAGGTGGCCAGGACAGCACAGAGACCTGGGACCTGCTGGAGTCTGGGAGCCTCCTGGCCTGTTTTGTCATCTGCGTGTCAGGAGGAGGGTGGCTAGCATCCCTTCCTCATGCTAGGGACTCCCCGTGATGGCAGCCAGAGGGCTGCATGCTCGCTCCCACGTGCACCCCCCTCCCCAGCGGTCTGTGCAGGTCTTGCCTTCTGAGAGCTTACTGTCTAGAGGGAGAGCCAGACGCTGGCCAGGCGGCCCCAGAGGGCTGCTCCCACCCCAGGAGCAGTCAGGCAGGGCCACATAGGAGGCTTGGGACACACAGGCCCTGCTGGTCCCATCCCATCCTCTCCTCTGTGCTTCCCGGGTGCTGTGCAGGCCTGGCGGACAACACCGATGACCTGGAGAAGCGCAGGCAGATCTACGGGCAGAACCTTATCCCGCCCAAGCAGCCCAAGACCTTCCTGCAGCTGGTGTGGGAGGCCCTGCAGGACGTCACCCTCATCATCCTGGAGGTGGCTGCCATTGTCTCTCTGGGCCTCTCATTCTATGCACCGCCAGGAGAGGAGAGTGAAGGTGAGGGTGAGGGCCTGGGCTGGAAGCAGGGACAGGAATGGGACTTGAGGTGAGGCGAGGGTCACAGGATGTCAAGACTCCAGTGACAGGGCTCTCG
Source organism: Cebus imitator (assembly GCF_001604975.1). NCBI lineage: Eukaryota > Metazoa > Chordata > Mammalia > Primates > Cebidae > Cebus > Cebus imitator. The sequence goes on along the minus strand of NW_016107914.1, from coordinate 689,490 downwards.
GTGACATCTCCTCCACTGCTTCCCTTCTGTCCTCGACACAGCCTGCGGGAATGTGTCAGGAGGCGCAGAAGATGAGGGTGAGGCCGAGGCTGGCTGGATCGAGGGGGCCGCCATCCTGCTGTCCGTCATCTGTGTGGTGCTGGTCACGGCCTTCAATGACTGGAGCAAGGAGAAGCAGTTCCGAGGCCTGCAGAGCCGGATTGAGCAGGAGCAGAAGTTCACGGTCATCCGGAATGGGCAGCTCCTCCAGGTCCCCGTGGCTGCGCTGGTGGTGGGGGACATTGCCCAGGTCAAGTACGGTGAGTGCCCCAGAAGCTCAGCTTTCATTTCCGGGGAGGGTGGACCAGAGGAGAGCAGCGCAGCACAGGTTCACCCCGGTGAAGTGGGTGTGGTCACCTGCAGGAGGCCGGAGGTGGGGGAGGTGGGGGAGCACAGGGCAGAGCAGAGCAGGAGAGTTTCAGACACAGCAACTGTCCCCACAGCCTCCACTGAGGGCCTCCCCCATACAAAGGGTGCAAATGACCTTGTTCCCTAGGAGCAGGACAACACCCTAACCCCCAGAAGGAGGGGAACTCCCAAGTCCCTTTCCTGGGTGGCCCATGGCACCTGATAGGGCCTCCCCTGGTGCAGCCGGGAGGAGGCAGTGGGGAGAAGGCCTCTGCTTCCCGCCGCTCTAGGAGACCTGCTGCCAGCCGATGGCGTGCTCATCCAGGCCAACGACCTCAAGATCGACGAGAGCTCCCTGACAGGCGAGTCTGACCACGTGCGCAAATCAGCTGACAAGGACCCCATGCTGCTCTCAGGTGAGGGCCACCCTCCCAGCCAACCTGGCACCAAGGGGCATTGGCAGCCATGTGGCCCAGCATCCTGTCCAAGCCCTCTGCTGGGCTTGGCCTTCACCAGGGAGAATATGCAGTGGAGGTAGTGTTCCCTTTCCAGAAGGTTCCAACGTAGCCCAGTGTTTATCCCCCTGTCGGGGAGGAGGCTTCAGCCTAGTTTTAAGATGGACACGGCCTCTAGAGGCCCGGACGCCGCATCCCTGCTTCTGGGATACCCTGGAAGACAAGCTGTAGCGCCCACCAGGTGGTGCAAATTCCTGTCTCAGTCTCTGTGTTGCTGTGCCAGGCACGCATGTCATGGAAGGTTCTGGAAGAATGGTGGTGACTGCTGTTGGTGTGAACTCCCAGACGGGCATCATCTTCACACTGCTTGGAGCTGGCGGAGAGGAGGAAGAGAAGAAGGATAAGAAAGGTAGCGCAGCAGTCCCTGGCGCTGGTGGGGCCTCCTTCCATGCAGCCCATTTTTCCTTTGCGGGCCCTTGCAATTAGGGGCTCAGAGAGAGCCAGCCCAAGTGGGTGACAGTCCAGGTCCTCTCTTCTGGTTCTCCTTAGGGACTCCTCTTCTGAGGATTTTCCCCCGGAGAGCTGGCAGGCCAAGGGCCCCTCCAGTGCTATGGACAGGAGCTTCCCTGAAATCACCATCCCCAAAGGCTTCAGGACCCCATGCCTACCTGGGCATGAATGGGGTCAGAGGGACAGGGGCTTCGAGGACCCTCGTGCCCACCCTCAGGGCCCATGCCCAGTAAGGTACCACAGATCCTAGGCCTGCATGGGAGGCAGTCAGGGAGGTGGGGGTCAGAGGTCAGAGGAGACTGGGACAGGTAAGGGCAGGGCCCTGGGGCTTACTAATCCATGCAAGCCTACACCAGAAGGGCCCATTGCTCGCCCTGTGGCTGGAGTTGCCACCGTCAGGCCCTGCAGTGGGCAGAGTCGTCAGATGCTCGAACCTGAGGACTGTTCAGGGAGGCCCTAATGGACAAGATCAAATGGCTGCCATGGCCCCTTCTGGCCTCTTCTGCAGCCGAAACAGGGTAGGGAGCCCCGCCAGAATCGGAAGGCTCTGCTTCCTGCCAGGGGCCTCCAGCCAGGGCCCTGGGGCCAGTGTGTAGGGCATGGGGGCCAGGGTCAGGCAGTCAGGGCCGGGGGAAAGGTCAGCCCTGAGCCCAAAGCCCCTGCTCCTGTGGCCTAGAAGCTTTGACAAGCCCCGCCTTCTGGCAGCCTGGGCCTGTGTCTCCCTGCACCGGCTCCTCTTGGTGGCACCAAGTCCCAAGTCTCTGTAGGGCTCAGTGCAGTGTCCCACCCCAGTGAATGCCCTGGGGGTGCACAGGCAGATAGGTGACCCTGGGCCTCATCCAGTCTGGGCTGCATCCCCATGCCTTGCACACAGGGCCCTCTCCCATGCCCATGGGAACCCATGCTCCTCTGGAGTCTCCGGCCACCTTTCCCAGCCTCTTACCTTTCCTGTCCCCTAAATGAGTGTGTCTTTCCCAACTGTTCCAGGCCCCTCCTCTTTGAAATTGACAAGACCATAAAGCCCCTCCCAGGCCCCACCTACCCCGCTCTCCAGGCCCTCAGGCTGTGCTACTTAGGAGTCAGAGCTGGAGGGCTTCCTGGAGGAAGAGAACCCTGAGGGGGCCCTGGAGGAAGAGCAGCAGCTGGCGAGCCTGAAAAAGGATAGCCACAAGACCGGGTGCTCCCTGCTCGCCCTCCCCGTCGCTCCCCCACATCCCCGTTGGTCGGTGCAGCCTGCCAGGCACACACCTAGGATCCTTCCCTCCTACCTGCACCCACCTCCCTGGTTCTCGTCTCTTGACCTTGACTCCCACACACCTTTCTCCAGGTGTCCTTCCCCTCCTCACTTTCCCCCACTCCTGTGTCTTCTGGCCAGGCCCAGCCTTCCTCTTCCAGCAATGCTCATCCCAGGCACCCCACTGCCTCCCTCCTCCAGAGGCCAACCATGGTCTGTGTGTGGGCTGGGTCTATAGTCCATGCTTACTTTGGGCCCCCACAGCCCCAAGGCTCTGCCGTCTCCCCTGCTGTGCTGCGGGTCATCGCACTGCCATCCTATGTCCATAGGGGTCTCCCCTCCCTGCAAGAAGGCTCTCTGTGCCCACAGGAACCCTGGGCAGAGAAGGCCTGATGAATGCCCCGGCCCTGGCTGAGTGGAGGGCCTCTCCCTGCTCTCCAGGGACCCCAGACCCCAATGCCAACTGCCTGGGAGCCACCTGGCACTCTCTGTATCCCTGGATGCCCAGTGACATGAGTTATTGGATGGAAACTGACCACAGCTACTATGGTTGCCCACAAGCCCCTCCTGCCCTGGTCGGTTCGATTCTAGAGCTGGGGCCAGTGAGGATGTGGCCCCCAGGAAGCTCCTCTAACTGCAGCTAGAGGAAGGGGTGGCTGCACCCACCACCTGAGTCCCTGGATAGGGGTTCACTTGGGGCCCAGACCAGCCTTCCAGGGCTGCTGCGAGCTGGTGCTCAGGCGGACACTCCCATGCAGTGGCCCTAGGTTGACCAATGAACTAAAAGCACTTGGCAGAGTCCTAAAGTCTTATTCCTTCGTCCCTTTAAAATACACACTGGGGCTGGCGCAGTAGCTCATACCTGTAACCCCAACATTTTGAGAGGCCAAGGCGGGAAGATCACTTGAGGTCAGGAGTTCAAGAGCAGCCTTGCCAACATGGTGAAACCCTGTCTCTATTAGGAATACACAAATTAGCCGGGCGTGGTGGTGTGCACCTGTAGTCCCAGCTACGTGGGAGCCTGAGGCAAGAGGGTCGCTTAAACCTGGGAGGTGGAAGCTGCAGTGAGCTGCGATCAAGCCACTGCACTCCAGCCTGGGCGACAGAGCAAGACTCATCACACACACACACACACACACACACACACACACTGAGCTAACTGCTGGCCGTAGCTGCAGGGAAAACCGGTCCCTAGTTGCTGTCTGCCCAGTTTCCAGGGGTTAGGGGCCATCTAAGTGAACCCCTTGAGCTGCTTTGCAGGGAGCAGGTCCCAGCTTCCGGGAACCTCCCACTGCCAGCCGTGTGTGACCCAGGGCCCATCCAGGGCTGGCTTTAGGGGTTCACTGTAGGTCTGGGCTCAAGGCTCAAAGACCACAGGTCTGGCTCAGGAATGCTGGTGTTCATGGTGACTGTGTGCTTGCTGGGAGGTGGTGACGGGGTGAGCCTGGAGAGGCGGGGCATGCAGAAGGTGCCGCAGTGCGCAGCGCTCAGGGCCACTAGCAAGCAGGCCCCTCCTCCCCACCCCCTCTGCCATGTACCCCAGGCTGTGCTGTGCATGTGCATGCCACACGGTGTCCTCAAGCCTTCGTGTCTGTCATCCCTCTTCCATTGTAGGCAAGCAGCAGGATGGGGCCATGGAGAGTAGCCAGACCAAAGGTAACGTGCGCCGCTGCTCGGGCGCCACTGGCTTGGAGCTCTAGGGGTGGGCTGGTGGAGGGCGCTGTGTGGGGGAAGGGTCACCTGCCTTGGTGGCAGGAGCAGCACTTAGAGACCAGGTGAGTGAGTTGCACAGTCCCATCCTGGGGCAGAGGTAGGAGAGGGCACACCCCTGGGGCTGCTCAGGGCATCCTGGCCACAGACACAGCCACCTAGAGGAGACCTTAGCCCAGCACAGCTGTGAGGTTCACCTGTAAGTGGGCACCCCAGGTCCACTCTGGCCAGATGAGGAAACTGAGGCCCAGAAGAGCTGACTCGCCTGAAGCTCTGGGCACCAGTCAGGGTGTTTCCCAAGCCAGCTTCCTTTCAGCCAAGTCTGTGGACCTGGGAGACAGAGTGGTCCACTGAGGCCCAGAGACCCGGCTCTCCTCTCAGCCCCAGACGCCTGGCAGGTGCCGACACCCTGGGGCTGGCCTGCTCCTGGCTGTGAGGCTCAGGAAGTAGGAGAAGGGGAGTGAGGGAGGCCAGTGTGGCCCACAGAGGAGATGTTGCCCAATGCAGCAGCGAGCTCTAGGTGCTGGGACTTCACGGGGACAAGGCAGGTCCTGGCCCTCAGGAAGGTCACAGGCAGAGACAATCAGGGTTTGGGAGGGCACTGGGGGGCAGCCTGATGGCTGAAGCCCTGGGTTGAGAAGGTGGCAGCAGGTGGGGTGCAAAGCTAGAGGGGCCCAGCTGGGTGAGGCCATTTCGTCCTGAAGCCCCTGGGAAGAGGAGCCATGGCGAGTAGCCTTGGGCTGCCAGGTGAGCAGGAGTAAGGGGAGGCAGACGTGATGGCCATAGCGCCAAGAACCCCAGTGAACGGGGGACGAGAGTAGCAAGGGAGAAAGATGAGCCTGCTGTCCCCAGGTGGCTGTATCAGTCCTGGGGCCGAAGAGGACGTAGGGTGGCCAGGATTGCTCCAGGGAGAGGCGGGGAGGGTGCTGGAGGGACAGATGGAACCTGAGCAGGTGCAGGGCTGGCTGGTGGGAGGACAGTGCACGGGCTCCTGGGCCTCCCTGAGGGAGGTGGGAGGTGACTCGGACACCAGTAGGCAGACAAGTCAGTTCAGGGCTCTGGAACATTCCATGGGCCACAGCCCTCTGCTCTCAGGTATTATTTGGGGCATTCCAGGACCGGTCACCCTGTCTGTGTGCCCAAATTCCTTGTGTTGTGTCTGTCCTCTCTTCTCCCGAGAGAACCATCTCTGTCCCACCTAGAACAGTGCCTGGAGAGCCTGGGCTTAGGAGGCGGGAGAAAGGAAGTGGGTGGACTTGGCAATAAGAAAGCGCTACTGAATCCTGCATCCTCTCTGTGGTGTGGAATGTCTTTCCCCATGAAAGTCCCTTGTAACCCCTTCTCCCCAGCCAGGCTCTAACCTTGGCGATGGGGTTCCTCTGTGTGCAGCTAAGAAGCAGGATGGGGCAGTGGCCATGGAAATGCAACCCCTGAAGAGTGCGGAGGGTGGGGAAATGGAGGATCGGGAGAAGAAGAAAGCAAGCACACCCAAGAAAGAGAAGTCTGTCCTTCAGGGGAAGCTCACGAAGCTAGCCGTGCAGATCGGGAAAGCAGGTAGGGACGGCAGGAGGTGGTGGGCCCAGGCCAGCAACTGGTCATGGAAGATGCTGGGCTCCTGGAGATGACCCCAGGCTGTGCAGAGTGAGGTGGAAGGGAGGTGGCAGGCGGTGTGGGAACCAGGCAGCCAGGGGCACAGGCCAGGGCCAGCAAGGGCCATCAGGGCCTGGCACAGCTCTTCCCTAGAGAGCATAAATCCCACACCCTTGACCAAAGCCCTGGGTCACACACCGAGCCACTGCCCATGAGGTGCCCCCACCCAAGGCTCCAGGCTCTGCCCTGGCACACTCAAAAGGCAGCTGGGGGCATGTGGGGCTGGTAACCCGACTTCTGGGGGTTAGTGGGGGATAGAAGCTTGCTGGTCCTCCCCAGCAGTGCCTCTGATGCCATCAGGGCACAAACTCCACTCCCCTGCCCCAGCAGGACTCCAGAAGAGGCCACACAGAGCCCCCTTGCAAACAGGCCCCAACTCACCTGCTGAGCCAAGTCAGGGCTGTTTATCCCAAAATGCAAGGCAAATCCACAAGCCGTTCACAAAGGCCTCTGAGACCGTGACCACACCTCTTCTTCCCTCTTCCTGTCTCCCTCCCTCCCTCACCCCTGGCAACCACTTTTCTGTCCTCCCCCGGCTGTCGCAGGGCTGGTGATGTCCGCCATCACTGTCATCATCCTGGTCCTCTACTTTGTGATCGAGACGTTTGTTGTGGAAGGCCGGACGTGGCTGGCAGAGTGCACGCCGGTCTATGTGCAGTACTTTGTGAAGTTCTTCATCATCGGTGTCACTGTGCTGGTCGTGGCTGTCCCAGAGGGCCTGCCTCTTGCTGTCACCATCTCCTTAGCTTACTCTGTCAAGGTAATCATAAAACTTACAGTTGATACCGTTTACAGAAGCGGAAACTTGGGTAGGAAGCCATTAGGCACCTCCCCGCCACAGTATAAACTGGGGGAAGTTTGGGATGGCTCAAGGGAGGAAGGGAGGTGCTGGGCAGGGACCCAGTGGGCAGCTTTCCTGATCCGTCAGAAAGCAGGCTGTGGGGTCCCCAGGGGGTCAGTATCTACACAATGTGGGCAAGGGGGTGGAGGTGCTGCCTGCAGATGCCAAGCGGGGAGGTGGCGGTCAGGAGAGGGCCCAGGACAGCAGGAGGCAATGGGAGGAGGGTGGGGGAGCCAGGGGTGGGGTGGTGAGGTGGGAGAGTGGTAGGGGTGGTGGGTAGCTGAGAGGGGGCTCGGGCAGGGGAGGCCCTGGGTGCGCATCCCGCCCCCACCATTAGATGAGATTGCTGATGCCTTAGAGCGTTGCTGTTGGCTCAGGGCTGACCAAGATTCCCAGTGGGCTTAGTGCCACACGTGGAGCTGGCGGAGCAGAACAGAGTCACATGATGTTTGTGTTGACATCTCTCACTCCCCCACCCCAACAAGCACCTGGGCCAAATGACCCCGCCCCCACCCTTTGCAGAAAATGATGAAAGACAACAACCTGGTGCGCCACCTGGATGCCTGTGAGACCATGGGCAATGCCACAGCCATCTGTTCCGACAAGACGGGCACGCTCACCACCAACCGCATGACCGTGGTCCAGTCCTATCTAGGGGACACCCACTACAAAGAGATTCCGGCCCCCAGCGCCCTGACCCCTAAGATCCTTGACCTCTTGGTCCATGCCATCTCCATCAACAGTGCCTATACCACCAAAATACTAGTGAGCTGGGGCAGGAGCGGGTGGACAGGGCGAGGGTGGGCGCAGGGGAGGGCCCAGCCAGGGTGCCGGGGGAGCCGTTGTGAGGCGCTCATTAGGCCCCCCTTGAGAACTTTTGCTTGGAGCCACAGTGGTCCCTGGGGTGCCGCTAACCCTCCTGTCCATCCTCGCAGGTGGCTCTGGCTGTTGGGCAGGGCCTGCCAATTCTGGAAGGCCCTTCCAAGCCCAGTAAATGCTGGGAAACTGCCTTAGCTAAGGCATGGCCCTTGCAGTCCTCTAGGTAGACCTTCCTCTGCTCCCTGCCTCCCACACCCTGACAATGTGCTGACCACACAGGGGCAGAGCTGGAGCCCCAGGGACGACATGGAGGGAGGTCTCAGGTCCCCGATGCCATGCTAGCCCTACTCATCTTGCAGCCTCCTGAGAAGGAAGGCGCCCTCCCACGCCAGGTGGGCAATAAGACGGAGTGCGCCCTGCTGGGCTTCGTCCTGGACCTGAAGCGGGACTTCCAGCCAGTGAGGGAGCAGATCCCGGAAGACAAACTTTACAAAGTGTACACCTTCAACTCAGTCCGCAAGTCCATGAGCACAGTCATCCGCATGCCTGACGGCGGCTTCCGCCTCTTCAGCAAGGGGGCCTCAGAGATCCTGCTGAAAAAGTGAGTGTGCAGCAGGGAGGCCCCTGGCAGTTTCTGTTTCTATTGTGGTCAAAGAGGGAAACATCAAATTCACCATTTCAAGCACTTTACAGTGGACAGTTGAATGCACATTCACAATATCATGCAACCATCACCACAACCCAGTTCCAAAACACTTCCATCGCCCCAGAAAAAAACTCCAGAGCCATGAGCAGCCTCTCTCCACACCCCTCCCCAGCCCCAGTGCCCATTCATCTGCTTCGTGTCCCTATGGATTCGCCTTTCTGGACATTTCCTGTCAAGCAACTCCTACTCTGTGTGGCCTTTTGTGTTTGGCTGTAGTGAGTCATGCTGCTGTGAACCCATGTTTTCCACTCTTTTGGATGAAACTTAAAAGCTTAACACTAAGGGAAGAATGGCTGGGTGTTTTCCACAGGGGCAGAACCATTTCACATTCCTACCGCTGACACGCGAGGGTCCCTCCTTCTCCCCATCTTCAACAGCACTTATTTTCTGGTGTGGCAGTGCTGGTGGGGCCACCCTTGTGGCCATGAGGAGGTGTCTGTTTCCCTGATGACCAATGACGCTAATGTGCTGAGTGCCTTCGCTGATTGCGGAGTTGGATTGTTTGTGTTTTTATCATGCGTTCTGGATCCTAGGCCTTTATCAGCTATGCAATTTCCACGCATTCTGCCCCACGCCGAGGCCTGTCTTTACTCTCTTGACAGTGTCTGTTTTACATTGTTTTCTTGTTATTGCTTACATGGGGTTTCTTTTAGAGATGATGAAAATTTTCTGGAATTGGAGACGTGACAGTTGTGCAAGTCTGTGACTAAAAACCACTGAATTGTCTACTTTAAATGGCTGGACTGCGTGGTGTGTGAATTATATCCCAATAAAGCTATTAGAACAAAGGGAGGGAGCATGCATAGCTTCACCTGCAGGTGCCCTGGTGTCCCCACGCCCACTCAGCCTTCCTGGACTCCACATTCTTGGCCTTGGCTTCTCTGTCCCCCACCCACCTGGCTCCTCATGGCTGTCCTCCCAGGGCCCTCAGGACAGGGTCCTCTGCAGGACATCCAGGGATCCCCAAAGGCCCAGGATTATCCTTCTTTCTGGTTTCAGCAGACTGGACCACCAAGTGCATCCTGCCTGGCCTCCCTACCCACAGCACTCTGCCCAGAACTCTGCCAGGCACAGCGTTCCCCACCACGGCCAGGGCCCCTCCTCACCAGAGCCATCCCTCCTGCTGTGGGAGCCTCAACCCTCTTTCGTGCTTCTCCTTTGGCAGGCACCGGGATTCACAGAGGGACTGTCAATAAAAGGCCCAGCCCAGCTTCACTGTGCTGGCTGTGTGTACATGAGCAAGTTACTGCCCCCTACTCCTGTGCCTCAGTCTCCCCTGTGGCATGGAGATCACAGGATACTCATCTCTGGGAAGGGGTGTGAGAATTCCATGGGTGCATCCACATCCGTAGGAGGCCCTCCATCCCTACAGCTTCTGTAACATCATTTCCTTCATCACCAGCGTTCCATGCATTGGCAGCACCTGGCACTCACAGCCCCACTGGTGTCTTCCACCTCGCCCACCTCTGTGGCCCTCGGCTCCTATCCCCACCTGAGAAGCTCCTGGAGTCATGAGAGCTCTAATGAGACTGTGGCTGCCTGGACTTGGTGATAACGATTGTCCACTGAGTTCAGTTTTTGCCCATGGTCCATGCCCTTGCCCCATGGAGTCTGTGGTGGTGCTGCCGTGAGCCATGTGCTCCTGCCCACCTCCCGGTCTCTCGGCCTGCCACAGTTCATGAGTATCTGGGGGCTTCAAGCAGCAGAAGTCCAAAAGCAGGGCATATGGGCAGGGCTGCAGCGCTTCCAGAGCATCTCGGGGAGAATGCGTCCTGCCTCCTCCAGCTTCCAGTGGTGGCCACCAGTCCTCATGTTCCTCAGCTTCCAGGTGCCCCTCTCCAGTCTCTGCGTGTGGTCACACGGCCTTCTCCCTGTGTGTCTGTGTTCTCACATGGGGCTGTCCTCTCGATAGGACCCAGTCCTGGGCTAAGCCACCAATCCAGTGTGACCAACGCTGTTTCCTGTTGTTCTCTCCCCTCCTCCACCTTGTCTCTGCCCACCCCCGCCTAGGTGCACCAACATCTTAAACAGCAATGGTGAACTCCGCAGCTTCCGGCCTCGGGACCGGGACGACGTGGTGAGGAAGATCATCGAGCCGATGGCTTGTGACGGTCTCCGCACCATCTGCATCGCGTACCGGGACTTCCCTGCAGGCCAGGAACCCGACTGGGACAATGAGAATGAGGTCGTGGGTGACCTCACCTGCATAGCTGTCGTGGGCATTGAGGACCCTGTGCGGCCCGAGGTAGCCACCGCCTTCTCTGTGAGCTGCCCTGGTAACTGTGCCCTCTGCCCAAGCTTGTCCGGACTGGTAGGGGCGGCCTTTCTTCACACATAGTCACTGTGGTCCCTCCTCAGTCCACTTGTGCCCCGTCCTGGTGCTGTCACCCTGGCATCAGCACAGGTCCTGGGTGGGCCAGCTCAAGCTCTACCGTCTTCCAGCTGAGAGGGTGGCAGTGGCAGAGAGACCCTCAACATTTGGGATCTGGTCCCCCCAGGATGGATGAACTGGAGGTAGAGCTGAAGCCTGAGGGACACAGGTTTGGGGGACAGGATGGGCATTTACTAGTTGAGGATTTGGCTGGGACCACTTGAAGGGCAGGAAGTCCCGTAAAGAGCTCGCAGCAAAGGTCCTGGTGGGAGAGGGAGCCCAGAAGCGTATCTCCGTGTGAACGATGCCACCAGGGGAGTGCAGACAAGGGGGCCTCAAGGGTTGTGTGGCAGATGCAAGAGCAGAATGAAGGCGCACAGGTCAGGCTGGCCACGGCTTTGATGCTGGGAAGTCACTTTGCTGTGGAAAGATGGCAGAGCCTGGAAAGCGTGGAGGATAGCAGGTCCCGGAGGGAGAGTTCGAGGCGTGGAGGTACCCGTCTGTCTCCCCAGGGAGAAGCAGGGCCACTCTGATCCTGCTGATTAGCCTGAGACCTTGTATTTCAGGAGCCGCCCTGGGGCATGCAGGTGCAACCCCGGAGAAGAAGCTTCGGGATGCTCCTTCGGGAGACAGGGATTCATGTATTGGATCACATAGCAAAGACACTCAATTCAAAGACAGTGCATCTAAATGCCAGCCATGGGTACTGTCAACAGAGCAGCCCTGCGTCCCGAGAACATGGTCACAACGTCTGGAGAGGGAGCGCCTTGAGCCTGCCCTGGTAGAAATGGGTGGTAGCAGAGGACAGGGACAGAAGTCCAGCCAAGGAAATGGGCCCTGCAAAGGCAGGCAGGGGCATGAGTCCCAGGCCCCGCTGGGCCTGGGAGAGCAAAAGGAGAGGGTGCCAACGAGGTGAAGCAAGGCCACAGCTGGGGAAAGGTGGGGAGGCCTCTCCCTTCAGGAGCCATCGAGTGCCTCCGTTGGAGGGCCTGAGGAGCAAGGACAGCTCCTTTCTGGCTTGAAAGTGGCTGAGAGAGAGAGTCCAAGTGGCAGAACACAGCAGCAAGGCCAGGCTGAGGACACCGGGAAGACCCCCACAAAGACTGGCCAAGCTGATGGTGGCTGAGGAGGGTGCACAGAGGGCCCAGCAAAGACCTGGGTGCAGACAACAGGCAGGAGGACACAGGGGCATCACTGAAACCTGCCAGGGTGCTTGGAGGTGCAGCAGGGCTGCAGCCAGAAGAGGGCCCTCGGGGCTGGGCCCAGGGGGGACACAGAAAGCGTGCCTCTGGGGAGGTAATGAACCCGGAGCTGGGCTGGCCAGGGGCGCTGGCGACTTCTCCAGACACCTGGCTGGCTGCGTGCTGTGGGGCCTTGGGAAGAAGGCAGGGAGCAGGGCTGAGCAGGCAAGGAAGGACAGCTTGGCCTGGCCCTTTGGGGCCATGGGAAAGGAACAGGGCCACACACATCTGGCCTGAGGAGGTGGCAGGCCTGGGTTCACAGCTGCAGGTTTTCAGGCTCGTCACGGCCACTTGGTGGCAGCAGAGGGGTGGCTTCCAGATGGTTCAGGACAGGAATTCACTCGCCCAATGGAGAGTTGTCTTCCTGTGGCTCCTGATCTTATCCAGCACCCCAAGAGCCTCAGAGTAGAAAGTGTCCCCGAGGCTGGCAGCAAGGGACTCACCCCAGGGCTCGTCCTTCCAGGCCACCTGGTGGTATTTGCCGCAGGGATCGTTGGATTGCCCTGCCACAGCCTGAAGTGGGGCCCCCAGCGCTCACCGTGGCAGAGATCACAGCCCCCTGCCCATGGCCTCAAGGGCCACCAGCATGTGAGGACTCCCAGGTCCCTGTCCTTCCCTGCCCCTGTGTGTCTACCCCACCTGCCCCAGGCTCCCTCGCTCTGCGGGCTTGGCCACACCTGAGACACCCGCCCACTCTCAGGCTCTCTCCTCCTCGGGCTCAGCGACTGTCCCCCCAGGGCTTCTGCACTCACCCAGCAGAGTTCACAAGGCGCATTGCCTAGGCCTGACCTCCTCATTCAGGTTCCCAAACTCTGAACCTGGCTTCCCTGCCCCTCCGCCTCAGTGGCATCAGCTGCCTGATCCTGTCTCTCTGTCCCCAAGCCTGAAGAGCCACATACCTCTTCATTTGGGAACTGTCTTCCCTGTCCCTCCACCACTGGGACAATGCCACCATCTCCCAGCCGGTCTCCTGGCCTCCTGCTCTCAACCCTTTGCACTGGGGAACCTCTTTCTCTTTCTGTTTTTCCCGACTCTCATATGGTGCATGAGGTCCCCAACTTAATGTTTGAACTTGGTGCAGAAGTGATGCGCATTCAGCAGAAACTTCACTTCGAGTTCCATACAAGCCTTCTGTTTCCCCCTTTCAGTGCAGTCCTCAGTGACTTACATGAGACAGCCAACACCGTATTCCAGATTAGGCTTTGTGTTCAATGCTTCGCGCCACTCTAGGCTAACACAAGTGTTCTGAGCATGTGTAAGGCGGGCTGGGCTAAGCTATGTCTAGCAGCTTAGGTGCATTGGATGCATCTTTGACTTATGGTATTTTCAACGTATCGTGCGTTCATTGGGACCTAATCCCATCGTAGACTGAGGAGCATCTGCGTTTGAAAACTGAAACGCGTGCTACACAACCAAGGCCACACTTGGCTTCCCCTGGGGTGGAGTGAAATACATTATCCTACAAAACCTACAACTCTAGGAAAAACATTAACTCCTGAGAAAAATGTCTTAGGTTTTATATTGTTTAAAAAAAAAAAAAAGGCTACAGAGGCAAGTGAGGAAGGAGTCCAGGTGGGAGCCCTGCAGGCGGCGGAGGATTCGAGGCCCCTCCTCCTTCTTCCTTAGGGCTAACATGGCCCCTGCCAGCCTGTCCATAACGCAGGCTTACCCCAGATCAGCAGCCCTGGGTCTGTTTTCCAGCTGGAAAATGAGGTTGACCCAGGTGACTCTTCCAGATGTAAATCTGATGGTCCCCAGGGCCTGGGTCTGTCGTCACTGGTCCCCCGGGCCTGGCATGGTGAAGGAGGGAAGCACCCACTCATTGTAGTTTGGCTGGGGCAAGACAGCCCCACCACCCTCTGGGCCTCCTCTGGGCCCATGCCTCCACAGGGACCCTGCATCGGGACCCATGGCTTGGCTTTACTGTCACCTCTGCCGGACCTTGCACTGCCTGCAGATCTGATAGAGGAAGGGCTACTTGCTCGACACAAAAGATGTCTTGCCTCGATAGCCCCACCCACCTCTCTTGTCTCTTCCAGGTCCCTGAAGCTATCCGAAAATGCCAGCGTGCTGGTATCACAGTTCGCATGGTGACTGGGGACAACATCAACACGGCCCGGGCCATCGCAGCCAAATGTGGCATCATCCAGCCTGGCGAGGACTTCCTGTGCCTGGAAGGGAAAGAGTTCAACCGGCGGATCCGCAACGAGAAAGGCGAGGTAGCACCCGGCTGTCTGCTGCCCCCGACCCCCTCTCCTCCCTGCCCCCGCGTGCCCACCCTAGCTCTGCAGCGTCCTGTGCTTCCCCTCCCCAGATAGAACAGGAGCGGCTGGACAAGGTGTGGCCCAAGCTGAGGGTGCTGGCCCGGTCGTCTCCCACCGACAAGCACACTCTGGTCAAAGGTAGCTGAGCTCCCACGCCTTCCTGGGGTGGTCGGCCTGAGGTTGTCTGCTCCCTGATGCCAAAAGTCAGGTTCCCAAACAGATAGCCAGGGCCTGCCTAAGAAGCCGGGTCCATTTGTCCCATTAGCCCGGAGCAGCAGGGCTGGGGCCCATGAGGGAACAGCGGTTCAGGGAGGGCCAGCGACTCACTCCAAGTCACATAGCCTTTCTCTAGAAGCAATGGGTCTAGAGCCAGGGACCCGGGATCATGTCCCCAGACCTTAACCAGTCAGTCAGCCCCCAGTCCCCATCCTCCCACCCTGGCCATGTCACTCAGTGAGACTTGGTTGCTTATTTGGGGATAGGAGATGGTCCTGGTGATAGGGAGCACAGATAATTGGGACAGTCAGCACGTGTGCAATCCCAAAAGGTTTTCATGGCCAACCTGCCCCCATAGCTCCCTGGGCAGGGCTTCACAGGGATGTGTTGACAGATTGGCCCAGCCCTGCCCTGCCCCGATCTGTCTTCCAGGGATTATCGACAGCACCAGCGGCGAGCAGCGGCAGGTGGTGGCCGTGACTGGGGATGGCACCAACGATGGGCCGGCCCTCAAGAAGGCGGACGTGGGCTTTGCCATGGTAAACCACCCAGTTGGCATCCCAACTCACCACGGCAGATGGGGCCTGTGTGTGTCCCATGAACTTTAGCTTTATACCAGGAAGTAGGAGCTAGTGTTGGGGCAGGTTACAGAGTGACTGAAGGTTCTTTCTCTCACATCCGGGCCACTTGGGCCTGTGTGGGCTCTGCCAGTCTGGGAACACGTGTTTAAAGGCATCTGTTGTGATACCCAAGGTGATAGTGGGCCCTAGACGAGATGTACTGTGGAGAGGAAGGGGAGTGGGGGCGGGGCTCATCACTGATGGAGTTGCCCACCCCCAGTCCTCTCTAAATGGACCCTTAGCCCCAGATGAGGTGAGCAGAGTCCCCAAATGTGCTCTTCCTCTGTACTTCCTTCCTGTTGCTCACCCACTGAGCAGGGTGGCCCTGCAGAAGCCACCCACATGGCTGCTTGCGGTCCCACAGGAGGCTGGGCTCCTTTTTCGGTAGGCCACCTGGGGAACCCAGCCCAGTCCTTCCCGGCACCTGTAGCCCAGAGGGGAGCTCCAGCGAAAGCTTCACGAGATAGCGGCTCTCACGGGCCAGACTTGGGGCAGGGGAGAGGGCTGAGCAGCTTGGCACGGCTGCAACTGCGCCTGCCCAGGGTGTCCCCTGCAGGGCTTTCCAGCGTGCCTTATACAGCAAGCCTCTCTGGAGTGCTAAGAACAGACCAGGCTGGTTGGTGGCCACGTGGCGGCAGCTGGCCTTTATGTGTAAAGCCGTGTTGATGCCATGTCATCAGTACCGTCTGTGTTTATGAGGAAGGCCCCGTCACCATGACATGTGACAACTTACTGTGTGTAGTATAAGAATGTGTGAGATAAAAATCAGTCCTGTTCTTGGCTTTGCAGGGGAGGGGTGGGATGTTATTCAGAAGGGAAGGGCAGGGAGCCAGCCCAGGTGAGCCAGGTGATCCAGGGGGGCTGGGGAAAGGACTCCCCAAATACTCTGTGTGTGTGAGTGTGTGTGTGTCACCCGTCAGGGCATCGCAGGGACCGACGTGGCCAAGGAGGCCTCTGACATCATCCTGACCGATGACAACTTCACCAGCATCGTCAAGGCAGTCATGTGGGGCCGTAACGTCTATGACAGCATCTCTAAGTTCCTGCAGTTCCAACTGACAGTCAACGTGGTGGCTGTGATCGTGGCCTTCACAGGCGCCTGCATTACTCAGGTAGGCACTGAGGGCTACCGTGACCCGGCTAGGAAACCTGGGCTCAGGCCTGAGGGCCAGATTAATAAGACTGAGGGTTTTGTTTTCATTGCTGCAGATTATTTTAATTGAGATCAAATTCACATGCCAAAAATTCACCATTTTTGAGCACACAATTCCACACTCGAATTTTCAGGACATTCACCATTGCCACTATCTAGCTCCAGAAGATTGTCATCATCTTAAATAAAAGAAACCCTGTGCTCCTGAGCAGTCACTTCCCCATTGCCCCCCAAACATCCCAGCCCTAGGCCACCACTCACAGGCTTCCTGGGTCTATGGATTTGCCTGTTCCAGACTTTTCATTCCGATGGGATCAGATAATATGTGGCCTCATGTCTGGCATCTGGCTTAGCACCATGTTTTTCCTGCCTTTTCATGGCCTCAGAACACTCCACGGTACAGACTGTCACAGTGTGTCTGTCCTGATGGACACGTAGCTCGTTCCTACTTTTTAGCGCTTGTGAACAGTGCTGCCAGGAACATCTGTGTATGAGTTTCTGTGTGGGTTATGCTTTCTGAATAGTCCTGTTTTCCTCATGGGTGAGTATCTAGATTTTCTTCGCTGCCCCCCCCCTTAGAAAGGGGGTGCAAAAAAATACCCATTTCTTGCTGACAGGGATTTGAAATGCCTGCTGATCAACTTGGTCTTTTCAAACATAACAAACTTCACCAGAACCATTTTAACCTTTTGAAAGTCCATAACTCAGAGGTTTATCTCCCTCTGCAATGTTACAACCATCGCTACTGTCTTCCCGGAAACTCTCTTCACCCCAAAATGATACCCTGTCCCCATGAGCAGCCACTCTCTACTTCCCGTCCCCCAGCCCCTGACACCCACTCATCTGCTTTCTCTCTCTGTGGATTTGTCAGTTCTGGAAGTTTCCTATGAATGGAATCAGACAGTACGTGGCCTTGTGTGTCTGGCTTCTGTGAGGCTGATTTTTAACCAACAACTCAGAGGAGCTGAGAAGAAAGGTCCAGCTCAGAGTTTCTGCCTCCTCCTCCTCCTGGGGTACAGGAGACAAGGAGAGCAGCCCTCACTCTGTTGCCCCAAATGGCAGACCCCATCGTCAGGCTGTTTTGTGGTCTGGGGTTTTTCACCTCCTGCGAGGGATTTGGAGCACACCTTCTAGATCACTGCCACCAGGTGAGAGAAGGGAGGCGGGCGTGTGACAGCCCAGAGAAAACGCCCCGCTAGCCTAAAGGAGATATCTGTTTTCATGGGCGTGAAATCCCAGTGATGTGGACCCCACGAGGAGTTTTCCCCCAGGTGTGACTGGGTTTCCACCCCGGGACTTCCCAGGCGGGCGGCCCACGGAAAGGTGAACGCCTCCTCTCCGTAGGACTCTCCTCTCAAAGCCGTGCAGATGTTATGGGTGAACTTGATCATGGACACCTTTGCCTCTCTGGCCCTGGCGACGGAGCCTCCCACAGAGTCGCTGCTGCTGCGAAAGCCATATGGCCGTGACAAGCCCCTCATCTCCCGCACCATGATGAAGAATATCCTCGGCCACGCCGTGTACCAGCTCATCATCATCTTCACCCTGCTCTTTGTCGGTAGGCTGGCCAGGGGTACGCAGGAGGCCTTCGGGACACTGTTGCCAGCACCTCGGGCTCAGATTCTGTCTGGTGTCCCTCCGCCTGTGTCCCCGGGCCCAGTATGGGGTGGGACGATGCAGTTCTTGACTGGACAGCACCCAGGGGAAGGGGCAAATGGGCCAGGCCAGCAACCCTCCTCCAGCGAGGCCTCCTGGGAGCCTGCAGCTGTTTCTCAGCCTCTCCTCCCAGGCACCTGAGTAGCTGAAAAACAGTTTTTGTCTTGACATCCTGCTCCCAGCCTCTACCTAGCCCCAGAGTGGCCATGGTAACCCTAGGAACAGAACAGCCCACAGTTACCCCGTGACGATTGCTCCCACGGAGTGACAGGGGTGCTGTGCTGGATGCTGTGGGACGAGGGGGACCATGAGTGGGAGAGGGAGGAGGAGGGCATCTAAGGAAAGCCAGCTTAAGAGCATACCTTCTTAACCTCTTCCTTCTGCCCTCAGGCTCAGGGACACCACCCCTGGGACTGTCCCTGGCCTGATAGGGTCTCAGGACTCTGGTCGGTTGAGCCTGTGGTCTGGCTGCCTTGTCTGTGGCCTTGTCTGTGAGCTGGAATTGGCCATCCCCTGGGACAAGAGACCCCTCTTGGCAGCTACACACTATGGTCTCGCTCCTGAGTGACGCGTCACGCACTGAGATGGCTGTGCCTGAGTGGGGAATGTTGCCCGGCACCCGTGGGGGCTGCTCCCTCATGCACGCGCCCCCACTTTCCAGGAGAGCTCTTCTTCGACATCGACAGCGGGAGGAACGCGCCTCTGCACTCGCCCCCCTCAGAGCACTACACCATCATCTTCAACACGTTCGTCATGATGCAGCTCTTCAACGAGATCAACGCCCGCAAGATCCATGGCGAGAGGAACGTCTTCGACGGCATCTTCAGCAACCCCATCTTCTGCACCATCGTCCTGGGCACTTTCGGGATCCAGGTAGGGGCCTCCCCACCTCCACTCCCAGAAGAAGCCCCACCCCATCTGGCTTTCCTGTAGCCCCTGGTCCTCTCTGCATGGTGGAGCGGGCCTTCATCATCTTCCAAATATCACTGGCCTTGCCCTGGGTTAGCCCACTGGTTTCCAAAAGGGTTTCATGAGCCTTCATCAGAACTAACTTTTCTCACAGGTGCTGGAAGGAGTCCTCCCTGGCCCCCTCTACGTCTGCCATTCCCATTCCTAGTACTTAATTCCTTGGCACGAGGCCGCCATAGCTCCAGAAGGTTCTTTTGCAGATGCCCTCTGTGATCAGTGCTGCCACACTAACCTCTGCTTCCCACAGGGCTGTGGACAGGCTGGTCAGCCCCACTGTCTATTTGTAGAAAAATTGAGGTATAGTAAGGCCAATAGGTCAGGAGACAGTTGCCACTGAAAGACAGCTTATGACTCACAGATCCCTAGAGGAGGGGACATGGCACACCACAGGGGCCCGAGTGGTAGAGCGCCAGGCAGGAGCCAGGGTGTGGGAGCTGTGGACAAGAGCCTGTGCTGTGGGTCCTTCGGGGAGGAGCGGGTGAGGCAGCATGGCTGGTAGGCTCAGGATTGGCTAGGCTGTGTCATTGCAGCAGTTCTAGGGCATAGGGGCACTCCCGGTTGTCTGATACCTGGCCCTGGGTACTGAAGGCAGGAAGATAGTGGCCCGGACTGCGAGAGTCCAACAGGGGACAGGGTGCTTGCATCTGGAAAGCTTGCCCCTGAGAATTGGATGCCTCCCAAGGAGGCAGGAGGCCAAGGCAGGGTAACCAGAAGGTTCTAGAGTCCTCCAGAATCAGGTATGTCTGGTGTGCCCGCAGGCCTGGTGTCACAGCCTCTGGTTCGCACCCAGGGGCGGTGGGGCCACATGCTGCTCTGTCACAGCACCCCTGGCCTTGTGGTCCTCTAGAAGGGAGCAGCCTGTGTGCCTGGGGGAACTGACCAGGGTGGCTGGGCCTTCAAGGCACTGGAGGACAAGGGTGGTTGGGGAGCTGCGGCTGGACCTGCCTCTCTCTCTCACCTGCCCTCTGTAGATTGTTATCGTCCAGTTTGGCGGGAAGCCCTTCAGCTGCTCCCCGTTGTCCACGGAACAGTGGCTCTGGTGCCTGTTTGTTGGTGTTGGGGAGCTGGTCTGGGGACAGGTGAGTGACAGCCCTGCCCCTCATTCCAGACTGCCCTACAGACAGCTTCTGTGATGGCCCCACTGCCCTAACCCTGCTCCAGAGCCTTGGGGTCCACACCCCAGGAAGCATACTGTGTCCTCAGGCCTCTGACACACCAGGACCCAGGGACAGGCCACAAGGGATGGTGTCAGCAAAAGAATGCAAAGGAACATGGCCGGGATGTGACATGGCCCAGGAAAACTGCCCATAGCTCCCCTTTCCATGTTAAGAGTCAAAAATTGTCCTTTCAAACTGGGTGGGTAGCTTGGGTAATCCCTACATATTTTAAATCAATCAAACAGCACTCTGGTCAATAAGCCATGGGGTGAAGACAAAGTCTGAAGAGAAAGTCTCGAGAGAAATTAGGAAATCTTTTGGTCTGCTGGAAAGGACACACACCGGGAGTTTCTGGGATCCCACAGTCAGATCAGGAAGAAACAGCCTGGGTGTTTAGGATCCACTTACTCCATCTTCATCGGCTCCGACTGCCATAGCAAAATACCATAGACTGGGAGCCTTGGACAACTGACACTTACTTTCTCAAAGTCCTGGAGGCTGGACATCTGAGACCAGGGAGGCAGAGGTCCGGTTCCTTGTGAGGGCTCCTTCCTGGCTTGCAGACAGCCACCTCCCCAATCTGTGCTCATGTGGTGGAGAGACGGAGCAGGGTCTCTGGTGTCTCCTTTCTTAGGAGCACTAATGCAGTAGGATCAGGGCCCCACCTTGGTGACCTTAATGAACCTTGATCACTTCCTTACTCCAAATCCAGCCACACTGGGCACTAGGACTTCAACACATGAACTCGGGAGCACATTCCGGCTTTTGTTTCTTTTTCTTTCTCTTTTTTTGTTTTGTTTGTTTGTTTGTTTGTTTGTTTAGACAGGGCCTTGTTCTGTTGCCCAGGGTAGAGTATAGTGGTGCAATCATGGCCCAAGTGACCCTCCTGTCTCGGCCTCCCACATTCCACCACGCCAGACTAATTTTTGTATTTTTTGTAGAGACGGGGTTTTGCCACGTTGCCCTTGAACTCCTGACCTCAAGTGATCTGTCCGCCTCAGCCTCCCAAAGTGCTGGGATTACAGGCAGAAGCCACCATGCTCGGCCTGGCTTTTGTTTTTGATCTGCTGGTTCTCTGTGCTGTCCACAGGGGCTGCTGCAGCTGCTATAGATGCCAGCCTTCTTGCCGACCCCAGCATTAGTGTCCTCGGGGACAGTCCTCCCAATTCCTCTGACTCATTTAAGAATTCTCCTTTTCCTCTGCTACTGCACCTCACCTCTCAATCACACTAGAATCTGGTCCCTTCACTTCCCGAAACATGGACTTTAACCACAGCCCAAGGGGGTGCCAGGCCCTCTTCTCGACCTTCAAGCTCCCAGGCCACTGGCCTTCCATTTCCCCCCAGGAACATGGCACCAGCCTGTAGCTCAGCCTCTCAGGGTTACCAGCTTGTCTTTTTCATTTTTAACCTTGTTCAATTACAAAGATAAAGCATCTTCAAGTGAAAAACTAATAGAAGGGAATGTCTGTGAACAGTCCTCAAGTCCCCACCTGGCCACGTTCAAGAAGGACACTGGCTCAGACACACAAGGCAGATGGGACGTCTCATTCTAGAACTCCCTTTCTACAGCGTCCCCTGTGTCCTTCTAGACTGTTCCCCCCACTTCCCAGTGGCCTGCAATATGCAAAGCTACTGAGAAGTGGCCCTCTCTTCACTCCTGCCTTTCCACCTGCCACCCTCCTTGTCACTTCCCACCTTCCCCCGATGCACAGGTCTTCTCTAGGCCGGTCTTACCCCAGGAGATGCCCTCTCCAGGAGAGACTAGGCCAGAGCTCCAGGTGTGTCTCCCAGCAACGGTGTGGAGCAACATGCAGGGAGTATTGTCAACCAAGGCAGCTCACCCGGCCCTGGTGTCCACAGCTTTTCTTGGGGTGGTTCACAAAGCCATGCTGTGCTCACGTGGCTGGCCTCCATCTCCAGCCTCCCGGAGGGCCAGCTGTTAGTGTAGAGTATGGGGCATGGCCCCCAGCCCCTGGCCCCGGTAAGCCACACTGCTTTCAGGCAGGATGTTCCAGGGGCTTAGCAATCTCTCCCAGGAGCCTTTGCTACACAGCACTCCACTCCTGGGCCCTTTGGCTGAATGGGACTCCATGGAGGAGGGGTGGGCAGAGCTCCACATACTCCTGAAAATGCACCTCAGCCCCTTGGGGGAACACTACGCCAGTTCCCCAGGGGCTGCCAGTTCCTGGGGGACAGAGATGGGGGCTGCTCTAGCTTTACCCCCTTTGCCTAATCACAAAAAGCAAATGACATCCTTTAGAGGAAGGAGGCTGGCGTCTCCCTCTGCAGAGCGGACCTTGACGCCAGGCAGACGCAGCTCAGTCCGGCTCTCACAGTCATCTCTGTGTGGCTTCCCCAGGTCATTGCCACCATCCCCACCAGCCAGCTCAAGTGCCTGAAGGAAGCTGGGCACGGGCCAGGGAAGGATGAGATGACAGACGAGGAGCTTGCTGAAGGCGAGGAAGAGATCGACCACGCCGAGCGGGAGCTCCGCAGGGGCCAGATCCTCTGGTTCCGGGGCCTGAACCGGATTCAGACTCAGGTAAGCCCCACCTCGCTCTTGCCCAGGCGCTTCCATCCCGAGATGGTAGAGGCAAGTTGGCAGCAGCAGCCGAGAGCCGGCTGTCTGCACCCAACACCCACAGGGAAACCCTTTGGTCTTGCTGCTAAGGTCACAAAAGCAGCTGCTGGTGTCCCCTTTGCCATTCCAGGATGTGCCCACTGATGGCTGTGGCACTGAGGTCGCCTCTCCCTGACACCTCCTTCAGAGCCCAGGTGTCCCCTGTAGCTAAAGGTGTGTGTGGGTGACTAATGGCTCTCTCAGAGGCGCGGGCCAGCGCTGTCCTCATCACTGCGGGGGCTCCCTTTACTTGGCGGGAACTGCCCCAGATCATAGGCAAGTGACATTCTCGGGAAGACACGCCCGTTTCAAACAGCCACCAGCGAGCTCAAGGTTGACGCGATGGGGAGGCTTCATTTGGGACTCTGGCCACCTAGTTGGTCCTTTCTGTTCATCCAAATAACCAACTGTTAGGGCCGGCCAAGACCAAGGCTGTCAGCTGCATTCCCCCCTGAAGTCAGGTGGCCACAACTGCCACCAGCAGCAGGCACTTGCCAGAGCTACCCCACTCGCTTGTTCCCATCTCCTCCCAGCCAACCTCCTTGCCAGAATGTTCCAGACTCGCTGTGTCTCCACACCCCTCCCTGGAACTCTCTTGTGATCCCACTGCAGCCCGGCCTCTGCCCACCACTCCCCAGAAACGGCGCGCGCCTAGGTCTGCAAGGCTCCCCTCCGGCTCCTGAGGTCGGGCTATCCCTGCATCGCTCCTGCCTGCTGTGGGCACTGCCTGGAGACTTGCTGTCCTCACCCGCCTGGCACCCCCACCTCCTGCTCAGCCCTTGCCCCACCCTGCTGTGGCCCTTGAGCGCTGAAAGTCCTGGCCGGGGAGGAAGGAAGAGCCACGCCCCTCTCCCACAGCAGCCTCTGCTTCATGGCCTGCCCTTCCCCCAGCAGCCTCCAGAGGGCCACCCAGCATGCTTCACACTCCACCTCCTCCTGCAAGGCCTGGGCCACCATCTCTCAGGTCACAGCCGTCGCTCCCTGCCCCTCCAGCCTCTCTCCCGGACCCCCAGTCGCACTGCCCCTGACATGGAGCGACTGACTGCTGCTCCTCCCTGGGGTCCTGCGCACTTGGAGGCGCAGCCAGGGCCCGCCTAAGCCACCAGCCCCAGGTGATGTGGGAACACCTGGCTGGGCGTCCATCAGGAGTCTATCTAGGTAGGGCCTGAGGCCACAGCCCTTCCCAAGGTCTGTCACAAATCACCAAGGGCTTGTCCCAAAGAATCATCCGTGCAACTTGCCCAAGACTGTTCTCAGTGCCCTGGGTCCTGTTCCCTCCCACTGGCAGCCCCACCCCCAGGCCGCAGCCTCCCTTGCTTGTCTTGGCTGCACTCAGCCCCTGCCACGCCGCTCTCTGCAGTGCGACTGGTGGAGCCTCTCTCCATTGTTCTAAGGATGAAGTCCAGGCTCCTGAACACGGCCTTCAAGCCCCTGCCTCTCGATGTCAACCCATCCTCCTGCACCCCTGCACCCCCGGCTGCCTTTCCAAACATGCCCTGCCCGCCTGTGCACTGCATCTCCCCAACTCCCATGTGCCTCCTGGGGCCCTCATGCTTACAAAGCCCTCTCTGACTCCACTCCCACCACGGGCCACCTGTGCTGCCAGCCCAGGGCACTAGAGTTGGGGCATGTCAGAGTTCCTGCCGAACTTTCCAGAGCTACAGAGTCCCCAGGCCTACCCCAGAGACCACAATCATGCAGGGCTAGGTCGGGGCACAGGAGAACTTCACATTTAAAGCTGAGAACTGGGAGGTGGGGCTGGCATCTGAGGCACCTCACACAGCGCAGCCTGGGAAGGGTGTCTTAGGTCTGGACTCAGCACTGTTACCTACCCCCTGGCCTGGCCAGAACACAGACAGCCCCGGCGAGGAAGGAGAACCGGCTTTGTAGCCAGATGGCGTCTCCCTCCCAAGTGCAAGGGCTAATGCCTCAAGCCCCGTGCCCGGATAGGCCAGGGCTGCAGTACAAACAGCCTTTTCTCGTTCCCCGAAATGCATATTTCTGTGCTAAATTTAAAACACATCAAATGTTAGAAGCAGCACCCGTCTCCCCCAGTGCCCTCCTAGCGGTTCAACTGTGCCTTCTACAAGACCATGGATATGAGCCCCCCAGCTGCCCCCAGATGGGCTCCTATCTATCACACCCCTGTTGTGCTACAGAGCCCAGAGTTGCCTAAGCCTGGGGTGGGGGGTGCGGAGAGCAGGACCTTGCCCCTCAGAGGCCTGCTTCACTTTTGCCAATGCAGCTGAGACGGCAACCCTGCCCTGATCTGAAGTGTCAGGTGGCATCAGTGGTACCCTGGCCACCTGTGTGTCTTGTGTCCTCTGCATGTGGGTGCCACTGCAACCTGGCTAGTAGAAGCGGGTCCCGTCGGTTAGTCTTAGAGTTCCGGGCTGCTCCAATTGTCGGTGCCTAGAGAGACACGGGCTGGTGATGCCCCTGCTTTGCCTCTGAGGAAATGGTGACCCCGGGAGCAGGATGCACTCCTTTCCCCTTGGCTCCTGACCCCCAAGGCTTTTCGCTTTGACTTTGTCACATGCAACTCACCATGTTTCTCAGGAATGCCAAACCAGTCAGTTCTTTCAGCCAACTGTGAAAGAGCATCTGCTCCCTTTGATTCCAAATACCTGCTTGGAAAAAATTGAGCTAAAGGAAAAGCCCATCAGGTTGTACATATGTCCGAAGCCAAGAAAAGCATTTCCTAGGCAGCTGGCCCCAGATTTCTGCATTTTATGAACCCCAAAATCACTCCCAGATTTTGGAGGCCGGCACACGCTTTTATGTTGCTAAGCGAAGGCTCGCACCACGGTTCCACACTAACACATCAACGCACCAGGCGGACAGGGTGCCTTCCAGAATAAAAGAGTCCTTCAAACCCACAACATGTAGCTGTTTGAAGCGCTCATGACTCGGTCTGTCTTTTTTGCACCCATTATAACCCAAAGAGAAGCTTCACCAGCGACTGGGCCTTGCTCCTGGCCCAGCTCTTGGGCTTCTGGGTATGGGGTGGTGGCAACTGTGGTATTGTCACTGATGTGGCTCTCCCACTGGGACACCATCTGAAGCCAGGCCAGGCCAACACAAACCTGAGGCAGGAAAGGCATCTTTCCCGTCCCTCTTCACTTTTGCGGCAGTGAGAGTCCTTTCCTGAATCTAGACAGGAGACCGCCCCAAGCCACCGCGACACCGTCACATCAACCATCCTCCTTCCGTGCGCTGATACATTCAGTATGCATTCCTCACAGTCGCAGCCAGCACCACGAGGTTCCCCTTGTCACAAGCGAGCAAGTGGGATGTGCTGGCCAGAAAGGGACCGGGCAGGCTGAGAAGAAGGAGTCCTTTCCGAAGCGCGTCAAGGGTTGAAGCGGCGGACATCCTCATTTTGCTCAGTTACGGGGGGAGTCTGAATACTGAAGCTGCCTTCTTCCGCGAAGCCCTGGCCCCTGTCAAGACACCTAGCTGAACCTGGTGGCCACCACGTAGCCACTGCAGGGCTCGGGCTGGAGCAGGTAGCTTTGGGCTCCAGATGCGCACACTGGCTTTGCTGTTCACATCATCTCCAGCCAGATGGACATGAGTCCCCATGCCAGCCAAGGGCAGGTCAGGAAGTCCAAAGACACTGGATCAAGGTCCTCCTGTGGGCCTCAGTTTCCTGAGCCTCGCTTCCCCTTCAACTTGTAGAAAGCTGTAAGAGTGGGGACAAAGCGAAGCCATGCCTGCCGGTCAGTGGGAAAACGCCCCTCCTGCTAGGACCATTCGGCTACTGAGGTTTGGAGGGGGTGCCCCGCCAGGTCATTGCAATGAGCCGCAGAAGCTAGCAGAGACGGGCAGGCAGACAGAGCATGAGGAAGCAGGGCAGGTTCTAATAGGAGCATGTCCTGTCCCTCAGGGGTGTTGGGGCGGAAAAAAACGTTGAGAACTATGAAGTGCTTCCTGATGAGTGGCTTGCAAGGGGCATTTTTGAGATGTTTGCTGTATGCCCCCGACTCGTGACCCTTCCCTTCCAGATCTCATGACCACTAACCATCTGCTCAGCAATCCCTCTCTCGGTGGGTGGCACAGAGGCCAGTCTCGGTCAGGGCCCTGTCCAAACATCGCCAGCTCCCAGTGAGTGGGGTGGCCCAGTGAGGCTTTGCTGTCGCCCTATGTGTCCTCCCCCGCAGTAGCCTGGACAACAGTGCAAGCCACACTTTATCTCATTTTCTCTCCCACAGATGGAGGTAGTGAGTACCTTCAAGAGAAGCGCTTCATTGCAGGGTGCTGTGCGCCGGCGGTCCTCGGTCCTCAGCCAGCTCCATGACGTAACCAATCTTTCTAGCCCTACTCACGTAATTCTCTCTGCTGCCAATCCCGCCAGTGCTGCTGGGAGTGAGTCTTGACTTCCCTTTTCTCCCATAAATGGCATCTCTGGGGAAGAATAAGCCTCCCCAGCTCGGCCTCTCTCTTTTCCAGTATTGCCTCCCGCTCACCGTGGCTTTTCTGTTCTTTCTTTACCGCCCTGTCCAGTCCTTCCCGCCCAGACGGTGTCTCTCAAAAGCCATATTCTTTTATGAAATGTATCCAACGCACGGCACTCCGGACCTCCTTTCTTTGCTTTGTTTGGTGTTTGGTTTGTGTTTAGTGCTCCTTGTGCCATTGGTTTTCCTTTCTTGAACCTGTCTGCCTTTGCCGACGGTTCTTCATGAACTTGGGCCGCTTCTGGAGGTGTCTGGGGTCAGGCCGGGGCCTTGCGTGGTGTTAAGTGGTGCAGCGTCAGGGCAGCACGTGGGCTCAGGGCCACCTTCCCAGGGCTGCAGGGGTGGCGGCTGCCTTTCCCGCACTGTTTGCCATGGAAGGATGCAGCCCACCTACCCAGGAACTGGAGCAGCCACTTCCAGCATCCTCCTTGAGTTGGTTTCCTAAGGATCCCGCTGTCACCTCTCCCCAGGTGGGCTCAGTGGTAGCCAAATACTCCTGCAGAAGTGGTGCCCGCGCCGACAGCGTGCCCAGGTGCTCTGAGGCACCTTCACTCTTTCCACATGAGCCTCGGGGTCAGGCCTTAGCCTGATCATTAACCCACACCCTCTCCTCTCTTTCCTCTGAGAAACCGAGAGAAACCACTTCCTTTTGAGAGGTTGCCATGAAAAGTTCCCACCATGTTGGTCACATTTTAAAGAGAACCCAGGGGCTATCCTAAGGTGGTAGAAACTTCCATAATTGCTCACATCTTTTTACAAAGAGAAAGGAAAGGCCACTCTACCGCTGACCATAGCCCCCTGGTGAGAGAGAACGCAGGGAACCCAGTGGGCCCAGCCAGGCAGCCTGCTCTTTCCAACAAACTCAAAAGAGTTTACACACCAAGCGGTAAACGTTCGCGCGTGGGCCCACAGCCTTGCCAGGATGGTTCTATGGTACCTCTTTCCTTTCCTTCTAGCGAGCCCCCGAAGCGCTCCCCTCTGCCAACATGAACACGCCACCCTGCAGACCTTAACCACGCCTTCTTCCATCACAGACTCTTCCAGCTTGATTTGTTTTCTTTTCCTTTTCTTTTTTTTTTTATTTTTTATTTTTTTAGGAACTGGTGAGAGGTCCCTGGTGTGGGTCACCCCTCCTCTTGCATAAGCTGTCGTTTTGGGCCACTTTGTCCTTAAAGGAAAGGAGGAGGGCCATCCTGTCCCCCTTGGGAACAGAGCACGTGCACTCAGACACACACACACACGCACACTCCTCCAAGCCACAGGTCACGCTCATCACGGGGCCACCTACCCGGGTCACAAATATTGGCCGACACCATGGTGGTTGGGCTGAAAAGCAGCCAGCATCCCCAGTGCCCTAGATGTGGGCCCAGAGGGGCCTCACCACCACTCCACCTAAGAGGCCAACAGGAGGCTCCGCCAAGTCAGTTAATGACAGAAATGGTTCGTGGCCTCCCAGCACCTTCCTTCCTGGGAGCTGAGGGGCAGCTTGGGGCATGGCTGTGCCCCTGCCTCCCTCCCCCTTGACTTCCTCCATATGTTGCTTTGCCATCTTTCTCTGTGCTTCCTGTCTGTCTGTCCATCTGCCCATTTGTTGAGTTAAGGGGAAGGCAGCCACCATGGCCCCACTCTACGCGTTCCTCGAGCCTTCTCCACAGCTCTGCCCTCATCCCACCCCAGGGCCAGCTCCTCGCCCCTCTCCAGGTCCAGCCCAGCCCTGCAGTGGGGCCTGCTGTCTCTTCTCCCTCTGGATTCCTCCACTTCTTCCCCTGGGGCGGCCTCTCTCTCCTCTCTTCCTTGGCTCCTAGCACTTCCTTCCTGCCTTCATCCCGTGGCCATCTGTCCCCCTCCTCCCCACCTCTGGAGCCTGGCAGTGCTGGGTAAGTACAGTGGGAGAGATGCCACCCCTCCTGCTGTTCACAAGCTATTCCATGGGGGCCCTAAGTGGCAGATAGCCATAGGAGGGCAGCTGTCCCTTGCACACTGTGTGCTTCAGCAGAAGGCGGGTGGCAGGGCCCTCTGAAGGGGGTGCTGCTGTAAAGTCACAGGAGTCCTGATGTCCCGCCCGACAAAGGCCAGCCTAAAAGGCCCATCCCAGCTGAACATCAGTACCCCACAAAGGACTCTGCCGTGGAGGAAGATGCTGGCTAGGGACCTGGCAACACGAAGGACGTGCCTGCTTCTGGAAGCCACCCGCCAAAACCACCTCCCGCCAAAACCGCCTCCTGACAAAACCGCCTCCCGCCATCATTACGGTGCAGTGGATTGGTTTAGAACTCAGAACCCAACCCCCACTCCACGCCTCAAGGACCCCAAGACATCACCAAGCCCGGTATCCTCATCCTAGAAATCAGGGGAAGGAGGGGCAGCCAGGCCCGGCAGAGTGGGGACTAGCACCAGCGCCCACCCTCTCCTTGGGACTTCCTGGTGGATGGGAGATGCTCTGAAGGCCGTGACAGAGCTCCCCTAGACAAGAGGGCTGCCCCTACTAGGCCTGCAGGGTCTTCGAGTCACGTGGTTTCCCGTCTTTGCCGGCTCCAGGCCAGGCTACCTTTCAGCCCACCGGGAGTCTGGGGCCTTCCTGGGCACTGGTGCTGCCTCCATCCAAAGCCTTTCCCACGAAGGACCTCAGGCCCTCCAGGGAAAAGGGCCAGGGGTTGGTACCATGACATCCCCTCACTCTGTGCCCCTGGGGCCAATGCAGGAAGCAGCAAGAGGGTGACTAGGATCGCTGGGGCTCAGGGCTCACACATTCCAGCCCTCCCCACCCTGTCTAGCCTCCCACGCTTTTGCTGCTTCCGGACTCAGGAGTCCCAACACAGGCACGCCCCTCCTCTGCCTGCATTGTCAGACCGCACCAGCCATGACCTCACTCCCGGCTTCCGGACAGCCTCCAGTGCCCCTCGCCTGCCCAGCCTGCCCACCCACACCATGCCCCAACCACACACACCGAGGCCACTGCATCCCTTTCCCGATGGGGTGTCCATATTCGAGAGAGCTGGCCAGAGAGGGGGGTTCAGCCACTGGGGTCTGCTAAGGGCAGCAGGCCCAGGGGGCTGCGTGTCAGCCCCCAGGAGGGACTGTAGGGTGCAGGTCATTTGGAAAGGCCTGCCAAAGCCACTCGAGAGGTCTTTTATGTCTGTTTTCCACTGGGAAGCACAGACACACCCCGGCCATGCATCCTTCCTGCAGCACCCACACCGGGCCTGTGTGAGATGCTTGCTGTTGGAGTGGCTCATGAGATGGCAAAGGAGCAGGGGTTGGGCAGTGGGCCATGAGTTTGGTCTCATGTGGCCACAGGGGGTCTCTGAGGGCCGTTTAGTTCTAGTTAATCACGCTGGAAACAGATCACAGCAGATGCTTTGTTTTATTGGCTTTTGCAACAAGAAAACCTGTGGCCAAAGGGGCCACATCGGGCCATGTGAGTCCCAGGCTTTCCTTGAACACTCCTTTCCAGGGCCCAGGGTGACATGCACTCCACACTCGCAACCCCATAACGGAAGGAGTCTTGTTTTCTGGAGTTTGCTCCATTCTCAGGAAGGTCATGTGCTTTGAGCCAAGCCTCCCTCCCTGGCTTCTGGGAGCAGTGCGCTGTAGTCTGCCTCCATGCTGGAAACAGTAGCAGTCCTCCCCAAGAGCCTGTCCTGCCCCAGGTTTTCCTGGGCTCTACCACAGGGGAATGCCCTTCCAGGCAATTCTTAAAGTAGACACCAGAACGCAGCCTAGGGCAGACCCCAGAACCTCTGGTCCAAGGCACTCCCCATCAGTCCGACCACCCGACAGGCCTGGGATTCGCCGTGCCCAGGTCAGTTCAGCTGCTCAGTGCTGATGTCAGGAGCACAGATCGAGGCTCACACAGTCCAGGGCATGCGTGTGTACACTCATGGTGGGAAGTAATTTTCCTGAAACTGGCCAGCTGCGAGCAGTTCTGGCCTGCCAGCACTCGCAGACCCATGTCTGTTGTTTCCATTCTTTGGTTCAATTCTTTGGGGAAAGAGCCAGCTGTGGAGTTTGCATTTTCATTTTTCCTAATTCGAGCATGTGACATCCTCCTGGGGGAGAAAGGGGCCTTCCCCTTGCTCTTCCTCCACGTAGAAAAGCAAGACCAAAGCCATCTTCTCATCAGTGCTCAGGCTATCTGAGCTTGGCTTCTCATTGCCCGAGCTGATTGATGGTTCGTATCACTACAAGCTTTTGAGGACACCTTTGTGTCGCTTTCAAGTTGTGATTCACCCTCATGCCTACAGGGGTTGTTTTGGGCCTGAAACCCTAAAGTTCCTGGCGAGCAGCTCCCCATGGGTCTCCCTGGCTGCTGTGCTCAGAATCTGCTCTCAATTCAAAGCTCAGATGCCTGGGGAGCTGACAGGTCCCTGACTCCAAAGGAAGGTTCTGGACCAGTGTTTGTTGCCGAGCAGTGGACAGGCAGGGCGATTGAGACTGAGCAGAGAGTATGGGGCCCCCGGGCCCGTGGGTGCCCAGCACAGCGGCAGCAGGATGGGGTTTGTTTCCGCTTGAGGAATTAGAAGGAAGAGTGAGAAGGTGGCAGGCACAGCTTCTGCGGTTTCTTTTGTCACTGTGGTTCGGGAGCCTTTGCTTGACTGTTGTCTCTTCCTTTCCTTTTTTCCACTCTTCTCGGAAGGGCAGGTGTCCCCAGGCCTTTGCTTGTCTCCCTGCTTCCCCGGCCCTTCTCCACCCTCACCCTCCTCCGCAGCCCTGCACTGCCAACTCCATCACTTGAAGGCTAAGCAGGGACACATCTCCCCATGCACGTGGCAGGCACCTTCACTCCAACCGGCCAGTAGTGGCATTGCACATGGCACTCTACACCCACAACCCTTCCGCTTTGGCTCAGTGTGGCCAGGGATGGGCCTTGTCCATCTGCAGCGTTACTCGCCCTGTGTAAGGCTCAGAACTGCTCATCCACGCAGATCAGGAACCTGGGCCCAGCCAACAGCACCCGGTGTGTGTCCTCTGGGCAGCCTCTCTAAGGACGGGTACTTGAGCTAAGTTCAGAGGAAGGAAGCCCAGCCAGGCAGCAGAAAGGGCAGGAGTCATTGCTCCGGGGAGCCCCTGCTTGGGACGTTAAGGAATAGCTCCAGCCAGCTGGGCATCACGGAGTGGGTGGAAAGCTGTGGGGAGGGCTGAAGCCAGCACAGAAGACTGGTGCCAGGCCGTGTGGGCCCCAGACATTCAGCCCTGTCTGCTGAGACCCTGCTGGGTGCAGCGACCCAGACAGACAGACCCCTGCCCCAGGGAGATTCTCTTCCGGTGAAAGGAAGGAGAAGAAGTGGGCACCGGGCTGCGGAGGAGCAAAGGCCGCGAGGTGGGATGTGCTGGACGCTGAGGGGTGAAAGAGGGCAGAGCTACAGAGGCCGGGGCAGGCCCCAAGGGCCACAGCCAGTGGAGGGTTTCCAGTGGGGAAGACCAAACATGTTCTGGCTTTTGTACCGCCATGCTAAGGGCAGGGAGGGGTGGGGATGGCGTTTGAAAGGAGCTGCGTGGCTGGGGCCAGGGGGTCGGGCCTGCTAAGTTTGAGACTTGGCTTATACACCCAAGTCTGGAGCTGGAGCCGAGAGGCTGTTAGTCATCAGGTGGAATGGAAGGCTGAGGGCCAGAAGAGAGCACATAGACCCAGAGGAGGGGTCCTCGGGTGTCAGGGGATGGGAGAGGAGGAAGGCTGGAGGACTGTGGGGAACACAGAAGTGTGACAGAGGGAGACTGCAGGAGGGCACGAGGCGCGGACACGCAGTGGGGAGCCGCCGTGCCTCACCCAGATGAGGTGGGGAGTCCCCCAGCCCAAGCTGACCCTCCTCAGCCTTCGCGGATGCCTTGGCCATACCCCTAGGGCCATCTTTCCTGAGAGTGCTTTCATTTCTTTTCTTTTTAAATTGTCCTGCAGTAAAACAGTCTTTGGGGGTTCCAGTTCAATGAATTTCCACACAGTCAGGACCTGGGCCAGTTCTGTTGCCTACTGGAAGGTTTGGAGCCAGATGGGGGAGCAACAGAGAGCTCGGCAGCCAGAGAGAGCTCAGAAACTCCATCTGGAGAAGGGACAGGCAGGATGGAGGGCTCTGCTGCTGGGGGACCCCAGGCAGGACATAGCAGCAGCACTGGAGGTGGGGAGAGTTGGATGTGGAAGATGCTTCTCAGTTAGGGTCAGTCCCACAGGACACACGGATGTCTGGCAATTGGGTCAGGGGGTCAAAGTACTGCTAAGGTTTGGCCAGAGCCCTGCACCGGGATGGGAAGGCTGCTGGCGGCACTGATAAGAGTCCTCCTCGGGCCTCCCGCAATTTGAGAGGTCCCTTAGGTATCTGAGGGTGGACACCTGGGAGGCAGCCAGGACGGAAGTCTGGCAGTCTGGGAAAAGGTGGCGGTAATACAGCTGGCCTGATGGTCTGCAGACAGCTTTGACAGCCTTGGAGGCCGTGAGATTCCTCTGGGAGCAGTAGCGGTGGGTGAGGGGAGGGGAAGGCGGGTGTCCTGGGCTGGGAGCAGAGCAGGAGGTGGTGCAGGAGCCTAAAAAGATGGCAGGGGAGCCCAAGCTGGGGGAAGGAGGCCCGGGGCCATGGGGCATCCTTGAGCACCAGGTAGGAGTCCAGCCCTCTGGATGGACCTCTCTTAGAAACGTTTGCTGCTTTCCATTGAACCAATCTCCCAGAAATTGACTGCATCCTTCAGTGTTGGCTGAGCTGAAAACACTCCATAAGACCAATGCCGAAACATTGTTTAATAGTTCAGGATTCGAATCCAGGGAACACAGAGCCTGGAGAAAGCTGCTCACTGTCAGCTGTAACAGACTCACCTGGACACCAGCCAAGCTTAGCACCCCCAACAGCCCTTCCACCCTGCAGCGGCTCACTCTGTCACTTGCACATTCCCCAAGGGTCTGCTGAGCAGCTGCTCTGGGCCAGGATCTGGTGTTAAGCAGCAAACAAGGCAGATGCCATCCAAGAAGGGCACACTGGAGCAGCAGAAGCCAGGCCTGGAAGGAAGGGCTGGCTCTGTGGCCTGGCTGCCCTTTGCTGAGTTAAGCCTGGTGCAGTGAGGCCCCTCAGTGAGGAAAAGGGTGTGGCCAAGGTCACCTGGTGCCAGCAACCTCACCCTACACAGCCCTGGGGTCGAGGCCTGCAGCTTTCTGTCCTTTCTGTGACTTGATGGGCATGGGCACCAGCTGGAGTAGGCGATGCCCCAGCTGCTTCCACACTACCATCTGTACCAGGAAAGGCCTAAAGAAAGACGCAACATCTGCACTGGCTGCGAAAACTGAATTCTGTTTCTTTTCATTAAAAATGTCAAATGATTCTCAATTTCTATGTTACTTCTAATTCAGACGGCAGTCCAGGGATAAAGGCCTCAGTGAAAAGAGCTGACCATCTGCCATCTGTCAGAGGTGGCTTTCCCAAATCCAGAGAAAATCCTAACCAGATTTCAGAGAAGGTGCTAGAAAATTCCAATTTTGTGGAGCTTTTTGTTCACTTTTTTTTATTTTAAATAGCAACCGGGTGGGGTATCTCACTCTGTTGCCCAGGCTGGTCTTGAACTTCTGGGCTCAAACGATCAGCCCACCTCAGCCTCCAGAAGTGCTGGATTACAGGCGTGGGCCACGGCACCCGGCCCTGGCTGACTTTTTGCACTGGAAAGGGGATGAGGTGGGCATTGTTTCAGTTGATTCAGGAGCACTGTGCCTGGTTAGCCCCAGGGTCCAGCCCCCGGAGGGCTCAAAGGAAGTCACCAAAGAGAGTGATTCATTGTCTAAACTAGGGGGTGGCTAACTCTTCCTGTACAGGGCCAGAGAGGAAATATTTTTAGCTTTCCAGGCCTGGTCTCTGCCGCCGTGACACAACTCTACCCTTACAGCATGAAACCTGAACCAGTAAAACTCTATTAACCAAAACTGGCAGAGAGCTGGGGTTAGCCCAGGAGCAAGCCCTGACAGCTTGTCTAAATCCAGAAAACCAAATTCTAGATAGAACCTTGGCACTGGAAATGCTTCAGAACTCCTGTGTCCACCCGCTCACATAGGGAGGGACAGGCAGGTGCTGGATGAACCCCAGGGTCCGCCTGGCAGCTTGGCGCTCCATCTGCTGCCCTCTATAGGGATGACAGTACAAGGTGGGCCAGCTACCATTGGTGGCTGGGCCAATGCTGGCCTGTGCAAGGCCAGGCAGAGGTCTCCCCATCAGCTCCTGGCTTCTAAAAGCAGGAGGGAGTCCAGGCTGCGAGGCAGCAGGGACTTGAGTGCATGAGGCAGGGTGGAGAAGCCGGAGGAAGGAAGGACTCATTCTTGTCTCAGCGCCCTGCTGGCCAGTCAGGAGGCTTCAGAGGTGCCGTGAACTCAGCTAAGCGTAGAGGCCCACTGCTAGGGGAGTCTGGGCATGGCAGGAGCTCTTTCCTGCCGGGGTAGGGGAGCGGCGGAGATGCAAGTTTCAGACTGTCTGACTGGGAAATGGAGGAGGACAAGGGAAAGGAGAGGCCAGAGGAGCAGGGACATCAGATTCAAGCAGACCCAATCAGACTCGGGGGCTATGAGGAGGCCGCAGAGGCATCTGAGCAGAGACGGGCTTCAGTGGGTGCAAATCCAAAGTGTGGCCATTCTTGATCTCAGAGTTCTGGGTAATGTGGCCAGAGCGAAGAAGTATGGACAGAGAGGAGGAGGGACAGGGCCAGGTCAGAGCTCTGGGGCACCCAGGGACATAAGAGAGCAGTGGAGGAGATGGAGCCAGAGCAGCTGGTGAGGTGGAAGAGGGCCCGGCAGGGGCAATGTCAGGAAGCCATGAGAAGTTTCCAGAAACAGGGATGATCAGCTGTGTTGAGTGACCTGAGGGATAGAATAAGACAAAGATAGAGAAGTGGCCAGTGGACTTAGCCACAGGGAGACTCTGGGCATGGCAGGTCCCAGCTCTGGCCATGGGAGCTGGGAATGGAGGCCGGGTCCCTGAAGGAAGACCCATTAGAGAAAGGCGGGCGGTGCCCATAAGCTGGGGCCTTGCTCATACCAGAAGCTACTTCGGACTTTCTGGTAAGATCGAGAAGAGAGCCCCTCATCAGCGTTCTCTCCTGTTCAACTCATCTTTCTTTTCTACCAAATTGGAATTCAGATTGGGCAGAGACCCCAGAGGCTACCAAAGCCAGTAGTCCCCCCAGGACAGGGAATTGGGAGGTTGCAGCCCAAAGCCTAGTGCAGCACTCTTGAGTTCCAGAATATCTGCCCAGCTCAGCCTACAGAAAGCCACAGCCACCTTTTCCTGCATGTGAATCGGTTGACCAGACCAAGGCCCCCAACTGAAAACCCTTCCCAAAGCCAGGCAGAGCAGCCTCCAAATGTCCAAACGGGTGGACATTTCTCATGCCATGACCCCCAGCCATTGATGTGGGTGGAACTTGCCAGCACCAGCCGGCCACTGACTATCTCTTTCCTTCCTTCTTCCTTCCTTCCACCTTTCCTCTCCTTTCCCTTCCTTTCCCTTCCTTTCTTCCCTCTCTGCTCACACTCTGTCCCTCCGCCTCCCACTCCAGATCCGGGTGGTGAAAGCGTTCCGTAGCTCACTCTATGAAGGCCTGGAGAAACCAGAATCCAAGACCTCCATTCACAACTTCATGGCCACGCCTGAGTTTCTGATCAACGACTATACCCACAACATCCCGCTCATCGATGACACGGACGTGGACGAGAACGAGGAGCGCCTCCGGGCCCCCCCGCCCCCGTCCCCCAACCAGAACAACAACGCCATAGACAGCGGCATCTACCTGACCACGCATGTCACCAAGTCAGCTACCTCTTCAGTGTCTCCCTCCAGTCCCGGGAGCTCGCTCCACAGCGTGGAGACGGCCCTCTAATGAGAACTTGTCTCAGCACATGCACACATGCACACTCGGGCTCACACGCAGTCACACGCACACACGCACGCACACACAGATAGCGACCCGCACACCTGCAAAACGGGGAAACAACTAAGGTTGCTGAAGAACCTTCTGGCAGGGCATTTGCGAGAAGCCAAATCCATTCAACAAGGGTGCAGCCTGCCACAGCCTGCTCACTAGGACGGAGGAAGAGGAGGACAGGGAGGAGGAGAAGGAGGAAGAGCAAGACAAGAAGGGGGAGGAGAAGGTTCTTCATCCAAAGGAGGAAGGAGAAGTAGAGGGTGCGAAGAGCTGAGTTCCCCACCTTTTTTCTATTGATGCTTCTTTTTTAACGAACTACAGTTCCCCCGCTTGTTTGCCGTTTGGGCTGTGCGGCGGGCAGGGGCTGGTTTGGGTTTATTGGGAGCTTTTGTTGCACCCATTCAGGAGAAATCAGATCAACATATTCATGCAAAAAAAAAGTTGAGTGCTCTGCAGGGCTGTGAAGGGTGCCACCCGAGGGCGCCGCCTGCAAGCGTCCCTGCAGTCACAAAGCAACCCGTCCCTGGCAAAAACTAGGCACATCTGCAGTGTGCATGTGTGTGTGCGCGTGCACATATATGTATGTGTGTGGATCTGTACACATGCACATATATATGACCAGATGCATACTTCCATAAGGAACTATTTATTGGCATGATATTTACATTCCTCTTATCAGGCATTTTCATTTGGAAATTTTATTATTGAATGTAGTAAGGTTTTTTTCAGAGAACTAGACTGCAAGAATATCTGGTCAATCCATTTTCATCCCTCGTCATCCACTCCCACCCTTTGCTCCTGCCCTCTGCCCGGCCCTACTGAGATTCCCGAGGAGAAGGCAGAGAGGGGATGCTCCAGGTCCGGAGCACTGAGACCCCTGCCAGAGAGGAGAAAACCCTTTCAATGGAAGTTCTTACCTAAAAGGAAAACACCAAAGTATTGATGAGAAGGAGCCCTTCAGTTAGTGAAAGGGAAGTTTTGTTTTCAGCTTTCTTTGGTTTCTCCAATTCCACGTCCTTCATCCTGGCCACTCCCCCAACTTCAAGAGCACGAAGCACTCTTGGAGGTGCGGGTCCTGCCCAGAGTCCAGGGAGCAGCCCCAGCTGAGCACAGGTCCGAGGGGCCAGGTGCAGGGCCAAGAGTTCAAAAGAAACCAATGGAGGGAGACGGGCCCTCAGAAGCCCAGAGGAGCTGGCGGTGGGAGAATGACAGCAGGGATGCGGCCACAGTTCAGACCCTGTCCCCTCGGCACCCGGATGGACTCCCACTGTTTGCTCTAGCAAATGCTGAGGAGTGCTCAGTAGACCACCTCAGTGTCTGCTGTTACACCAGAGGCGCCACCACCAAAGCACTCTTTCCACCCTACTCTTCACGTCCAGAGGCCAAGCTTCAGCCATGAAGGCGTGGATTTGTGGCTGAGCACCAGGTCCTGACGGGAGCTTATCCTGGCAGTGTGGGCACCTGGCGGCCCAAGCCTCAGTTTCCCCCAGATGAGCAATTACTTGGGAGGGAAGTACAGAGAAGGCAGAGGGAGGAAAGAGGGGCCTGACTTTTGGCACCCTCCTGAGGAAGCCCGTAGGTCCACAAAGGCACACCCACAGTGACACCCACAATGACACCATGGAGGACCCTTGCCCTCGCACTTGCAGCTGTCACGTTTTGCAGGGAGGTGGTTGGGCCTGGGGCTCAGCCGCTGGGAGACAG
Organism: Cebus imitator; assembly: GCF_001604975.1. NCBI lineage: Eukaryota > Metazoa > Chordata > Mammalia > Primates > Cebidae > Cebus > Cebus imitator. The sequence goes on along the minus strand of NW_016107914.1, from coordinate 650,866 downwards.
CTGGAAGCTGAGGGACAGAGGTCGGAATGGAAGCCACCGACGTGGGCTGGCACCTTTGGGAGGCTTGTCTCACCTCCACTGTCCCCACTATTACCATTAATGCCATGTCACCCCTGAGTAGTAGAAGTCAAATCTCGGGCAAAAGAATTTCAGTTAGAAAAGAAAACCCCTCTTGAAAATGCAAGCTGCACATAACTAAAAGCCATCCTTTTTTCCTAAAGGGCACACTGAGAATGTTACCCATTTGTAAACTGCTCCCTGATGTCCTTGTTGAAACGACAGTAAGAAAAAGGATCTTTGTGTTCGTCAACGAGAAATAAAATTCGAGACATTGAAATTGCAGAAGATGAGGCGTGTGCTGCTGCACTCACGGGCTTCTCATTCTCTGTTGTAGACACACCGATAGGACCAATGGCCAATAGCTATTAAAAGCAAACCCTCACTGCTGCTGTAGAAAGTTGCCTATGTAAATTTCGACTGTTCAGTCCCTAGGTCACCTTTGTGCTGGGCTGTGGGGTTCAGAAATGAGGCATCATCTTCAGGCCGGGGCCCTGTCTCACTGGGAAGCCCCTCCTTATAAAGCATTGTATTACCTGGAATGGCTTGGTCAACTGTGTTGAGTTCATAAATATGTTTTACATTTTTATCTGCCTGTTATAAAGATGAACAAAAAATCTCAATGAGAAAGATCACAGATGCATAATAATTTAAACTCTGTAGTTGAATTTCCTAAGTTAAAGAATAGACCAAAATTTCTGTGTGTATAAAAAAAAAAATGAAAGTCTCCTATATCCTGGTCTGGATAACATGTGTTATTTATTATTTGGGGAATTCCTGTGTGGAACAAAACAAAGGTGTCTTCATGCTGTTTTAACAGAGCTGGAGAAGCCACAGGCAGAAGGGGGTTTCCCCTGGGTGTGCAGCAGGCTGGCTGGATGCTAGGGTGCTACGCTCCCGGGCGGAGGCGCTCCAGCTGCTGCAGGAGTCAGGGCTGTCCGGACTCCAAAGGCCCTGTAGCAGCAGCGCGGCAGCTCAGGCCAGTAATCCCAGCACTTTGGGAAGCTGAGGCGGAAGGATCCCTTGGGCGCAGGACTCTGAGACTCCCTGACACACATTGCGCACTCCTCACTTCTTTTATTGTGGCAAAATACACATCTCGTAAAACACACCACGCTCACCATGTTTAAGTGTGCGTCCCGGGCATAAGCACACTCCTGTGCTGTGCAGCCATCTCCGCCATCCAGCCGCAGAACCTGTTCATCTTCCCCAGCTGAAGTTCTGGCCCCGTTCAGCCCAACTCCCCACCCCTCAGCCCCGGCACCCGCCCTTCCTTCTACTGTCTGTCTCTATGGATTTGACCACTCTAGGCCCCTCATAGAAGTGGAATCCTGTAGTATTTGCCCTTCTGTGGCAGCATGGAGTCCACAGGGGTCATCTACGTTGGAGTGTGTGCCAGAATTTCCTTTTGAAGGTGAATCCTACTCCATTGTCTGGATATACCGCATTTTGCTTATGCAATCAGCTATCCCTGGACAAAGAAAGCACAGCTGGGCTCGGGGAGGGGGAGTGGGCATGCCACTTACACGCGGAGACAGGCAAGACCCTGAATGTCCAGGAGCGTCTGTATTTATTGGGTATAGGTTAGGGGGCAGGGTAGTGAGTGAGGTCAACTTAAGGATAGTGATGGGGTCAAGATAATCACATGAGCAATAAACAAGGGGCCCACCCGCATGAGGCCACCTAGGCTGGGAGGCGGGCCGTGCGCAGTGAGGAGGGTGCAGTGTACTCTCTTATCTAGGGGCAGGCAGCATCTAAGGAATTCTATAGGAGAATGCTTTGAGTCAGCACAGTAGCTAAAGAGCTGACAGGGTACACAGCCACCTGCTGGCAGCTTCCAGTGATTTCTATAGGATGATGCTTTGAGTCAGTACCTAGCAGCAGCGCTGACAAGGTATACAGCCACCTAGGAATGATTATACCGGAGGAGTTTAAAGCCCTGGGACGCTCGAGAGCTTGCCAACCTGAGGCCAGCTTTCCACAAGAACTGGACGCAAGGTACTGCGACTCCTTTTCAGGAGGAGTGACTTGCTCCAAGCCTGCCACACAGCCAGTATCTTTATAATACTGAACGCTGCCGCCTGGGCCAGCCTGCTATGTAGTGCATGCCCTTTGAGGCAGAGGCACTACCGCCTGGGCCATAGATTCTTGTCCTGGTATAACTGTTTTTCCCTTAAATCATGCTCCGCACTGTGTCTGCGCTAGACATTCCTCCGACTATAAGCAAGATATGATTATGTATGTATAGCTGCCTACTCCTTCGTTCATGCTCTGTACCGTGTCTGCTCTAGGTATCTCCGACTATGAACTAAGATATAATTTTGAATATCTATAATATGGAAATAACTGAGTGGTAGGATATTCTTTAGGCACTAACTGTTCCGACTATAAACTAATACATGATTATATAGTATAAAGGACTATATAAAGGAAATAGCTGAGTAGTAACACTATAAGCTAAGATATGCTTCAGGCACTAACTGTGCCGGGGATCTGCTTAGCTCTCCTTCCTCGGTGCCCAGATGGGGGGTTGCCCACACACATGCTGCATCCCTGAACAACTGCACCTGTGCATGCCCACGCCCCATGGTCCCACCCTAGCTTGAGCCTGGGAGAGCCAGGAAGGCAATCCTGTAGCCAAGACCTGCTGATAGCCACCCTGGCGATGTCGGTAAGACCACAGCCCCACACTTCATTGGATTTCTCTTTCCCGTCTCAAGTTGGCAGCACCAGAAGATGCATTTTCCAGGAATGCTGCCAAGAGAGGAGAAAAATGGCTTCAAATTTACCCAAAGCAGCAGAGTCCATGCTTCTAAAACCGGCGAAAAGACAAATCAGGCCGGGTACAGTGGTTCATGCCTGTAATCCAACACTTAGGGAGGCCGAGGCAGGTGGATCACCTGAGGTCAGGAGTTCAAGACCAGCCTGGCCAACATGGTGAAACCCCATCTCTACTAAAAACACAAATATTAGCTGGGTGTGGTGGCACACACCTGTAATCCCAGCTACTTGGGAGGCGAAGGCAGTAGAATCGCTTGAACCCGGGAGGCGGAGGTCGCAGTGAGCTGAGATCACATCACTGCACTCCAGCCTGAGTGACAGAGTGAGATTCTGTCTGAAAAAAAAAAAAAAAAAAAAAAATGGAAAACAGCAGGCAGAAGAATCGCGGCATGCTCTTGCTGCATTGGTGTCCAAGTGCATTCTGAACAATAAAGATGAGCCAAAGTCCATGCCAAGACAGCTAGCTTTTCATGGAGAGACATCCCGCTATCCCAAAAGAATTGCAAATCCGTGTCTGTGAATTCCGTGTCTACCAGCTTCTGCTATCGAACATGACACCGGTACCATGGGGGAAAATCGGTGCTCAGTGAAACAGCTTGGAGCGAGGAAGTCCCCCAACAGCTGAACCCTGGGAGTAAAGGCTTGTGCAAGGGTCTCGGGGAGGGCCGTTCACAGCAACAGAAACTTCTCTCACAGTTCTGAAGGCCAGAAGTCCAAAATCAAGGCCTTCAGGGGACACTCTGTTCCAGGGCCTCCTCTTAGCTTTGGGCATTGCCAGCGTCCTCAGAGTTCCTTGGTTGTAGATGCCTTGCTCCAACCTCTGCCTCTGTCGTCGTGTGGCTTTTCTCCCACGTCTGTGTCTCCCTGTGCCTGTCTGCCTGTGTCTCTCCTCCTCTTTTTTTCCATAGCTGAATTAAGATGCTTCATTCTCACCCACAGCACAATTCAATGCACGCAGGAGGCTCTGTTAGGCTCCAGAAGCTGTTTCCGGCTTGCAATTCTGTCACCTCAGAGTCCTTTCTTTCTGGAGGTTCAGATGGGAAAATAGTTGCTCTTATATGCTTACAGTGACACCTATAGTGTCCCCTGGACTTCCAGAGGTGAACACGAAGCACGTGACCCTATCTGGAATCACTGGGCACGAATTTTCTCCACCACAATGATTACCTGTTATTTCAAGCAACTACTATGTTCCCTATTGCTTTGACATTTTAACATTCCAGACCAGGCATGGTGGCTCGCGCCTGTAATCCCAGCACTTTGGGAAGCCAAGGTGAGAAGATTGCTTGAGTCTAGGCATTTGAGACCAGCCTGGGCGACATAGCAAGGCCTCATCTCTACTAAAAATAAAAAATGAAATTAGCCGGGCATGGTGGTACACACCTGTAGTCCCAGCTACTCAGGAGGCTGAGGTGGGAGAGTTGAATGAGCCCAGGAAATCAAGGCTGTGGTGAGCCATGATTGCAAAAGAAAAGAAAAAAAGAAGGGAGAGTGAGG
>NW_016107914.1:642600-645780 GCF_001604975.1 Cebus imitator | reverse complement strand
GGGAGGGTGGGAGGGAAGGAGGAAGGAAGGAAGGAAGGAAATGAGGGAGGAATGACAGGAGGAAGGAAGGAAGGAAAAGGAAAAGAAAGGGAAAAGAAAGGAAATACATTTAGCATTCCAACAAACAAGAGTGTGTTCTGGAATTAGACCACTTGGCTGTGAAGGCTGGTCCTATCACCCGTGTGATCTTGGGATCTTCGGCTAATTGATATATCCCTTTGCCTGCCTCAGTTACCTCAAGTGTAATAATAATATCTACCTTGTGGGGCTGTGAGCATCAGATGTGTTAGCTGACACAAGTAGAAGAGACTTAGAACAGCGCCTGGCAATACGTGCGAGCTACTCAGTAAGTGCAAGTTACTGTTTTCTCATTTTATTGCTGAAGAGCCTGAGTGAGAATCAGAGGCTCAAGAGTGTGAACAAGACAAGACTGGCATAGATGACGGATGGCTCCTTAACATCACCAACTTCTTCTTCATCATCAGTATCATCTGTCATAGGGATAGGGAGGTAGCACTTGGGAGGCCGAGGTAGGCAGATGGCTTCAGCCCAGAAGTTTCAGGCCAGCCTGGGCAACAGAGTGAGAATACAAAAATTAGCCAGCTGTAGTGGTGCACACCTGTAGTCCCAGCTACCTGGGAGGCTGAGGCTGGAGAATCACTTGAGCCCAGTCAAGGCTGCAGCAGCAAGACCTTGTTTCAAAAAGCAAAAACAGGTGGGGCTCAGCGGCTCACACCTGTAATCCCAACACTTTGGGAGGCCGGGGTGAGGTCAGGAGTTCAAGACCAGCCTGGCCAACATAGTAAAACCCCATCTCTACTAAAAATACAAAAATTAGCTGGACGTGGTGGTGTGCACTTGTAATCTCAGCTACTCGTGTGGCTAAAGCAGGAGAATCACTTGAACCCAGGAGGCAGAAGTTGCGGTGAGCTGAGATCGCACCACTGTACTCCAGCCTGGGTGACACAGCGAGACTCCATCTCAAAAAAAAAAGCACCAAAAAAATGAAAAACAAAAAACCCCAGCATGTTCTGGATTGCACAGCTGGTGGGATTTAACCATGTTCACTTCATTATAATTATAAAATCATTCTGGCCGGGCGTGGTGGCTCACACCTGTAATCCCAACACTTTGGGAGAAGCGAGGCAGGCAGATCACTAGGCCAGGAGATCAAGACCATCCTGGCCAACATGGTGAAACCCCGTCTCTACTAAAATACAAAAAATTAGCTGGGCCCGTGGTGGTATGTGCCTGTAGTCTCAGCTACTCAGTAGGCTGAAGCAGGGGAATCACTTCAACCCAGGAGGTGGAGGTTGCAGTGAGCCAAGACGGTGCCACTGTACTCCATCCTGGCAACAGCGCAAGACTCTGTCTCAAAAAATAAAAAAATGATGTGCCCATTCTTTAATTTTAAATTTAAAACCTGCTGGTGTGAAATCTTGTGGTCTTAGAGAAAATATTTTCTTTTACAATTTAATTTTCATTTTTGGGGGGATGGATGGAGTCCTGCTCTGTCACCCAGGCTGAAGTGCAGTGGTTTGATCTCAGCTCACTGCAACCTCTGCCTCCCAGGTTCAAGCGATTCTCATTCCTCATCCTCCCAAGGAGCTGGGATTATGAACATGCACCACCACACCCAGCTAATTTTTGTATTTTTAGTAGAGACAGGGTTTTGCTATGTTGGCCAGGCTAGTCTTGAACTCCTAACCTCAAGTGATCCCCTGCCTTGGCTTCCCAAAGTGCTAGGATTACAGGCGTGAGCCACCATCTTGTAACTGTATATATTTATGGTGGTACAATTTGATATTTCCACTAATATTATGTTGCATAATGATACAATGGGGTAATGTATCCATTGCTTCATGCATGTATCATTTCTTTGTGGTGAGAATATTTACAAGCCTCTCTTCTAGCTATTTTGTAACATACAATATGTTACTGTTAACTCTACACTACACACCCAGAAACTATTTCTCCTATCAATTGTAATTTTGTATCCATCGACCGCCCTCTCTCCAACTCCTCCTCTCCCTCCCCTTCCAGTCTGGTAACCACTGTTCTACTCTCAACTTCTGTGATATTGAGTTTTTTAAACACTCCATGGGTGAAGTCATGTAGTAATTTTCTTTTTGTGCCTGGCTTATTTCACTTAATGTAATGTCCTCCAGATTCATCCATGTTGCAAATGGCAGGACTGCCTTCTCTGTTATGTCTGAATGGGATTCCGCATCTTTCTCCATTCATCTGTTGTTGGACACTTAGGTTGCTTCCATATCTCGGCTATGGTGAACAGCGCTGCAATAAACATGCCAGTGCGTTTGTCTCTTCCACACGCTCATTTTCATTTCCTTTGGTTACATACCCAATTGTGGGAGTACTGGATGATAAATTTTTTTTTTTTTTTTTTTTCCGAGACGGAGTCTTGCTCTGTCGCCCAGGCTGGAGTGTAGTGGTGAGATCTTGGCTCACTGCAAAAGACAAAAAAAGTTGTCTGGGCGTGGTGGCATGTGCCTGTAATCCCAGCTACTCGGGAAGCTGAGGCAGGAGAATCGCTTGAAACAGGGACTCGGAAGTTGCAGAGAGCTGAGATCACGCCACTGGACTCCAGCCTGGCGACAGAGTAAGACTCCATCTCAAAAACAAACAAACAAAAACAAACAAACAAAAAACCCTTACCCAGTCCAACATCATGAAGCATCTCCCCTATGTTTTCTTCCAGTAGTTTCCTAGTTTCAGGTTTTGCATTTAAGTCTTTATTTCATCTTGAGTTGATGTCTGTGTTTGGTAGGAGGGAGGGGTCTGGTCTCATGCTTCTGCATGTGGATATCCCATTTCCCCAGCACCATTTCTTAATGAGACTGTCCTGTGCTGTGTCTTCTTGGCACCTTTGTTGAAAATCAGTTGGTTATAGGTGCATGCATTTTAATTTCTGGGCTTTCTATTCTGTTGCATTGGTCTATGTATCTGCTTTAACGTGACATGCTGTTTTGATTACTATACCAGTTGTAGTATATTTTGAAGTCAGGTAGTGTGATGCCTCCAGATGGCTTTGACTATTTGTGGTTCCATGTGAACTTCAGGATGTTTTTTCTATTTATGAAAAATGTCATGGTAATTTGGATAGGGACTGTATTAAATCTGTACAATGCTTTGGGTAGCAGGGCCTTTTTTTTTTTTTTT
>NW_016107914.1:639367-642535 GCF_001604975.1 Cebus imitator | reverse complement strand
CAGAGATTTTCACTGTGTGGCCAAGGCTGAAGTACAGTGGTACAATCTCAGCTCATTGCAACTTCCGCCTCCCAGGTTCAAGTGATTCTCCTGCCTCAACCTCTCCAAGTAGCTGGCATTGCAGGCAGCCACCACCACTTGCGGCTAATTTTTGTATTTTAGTAGAGACAGGGGGTCACCATGTTGTCCAGGCTGGTCTCAAACTTCTAACCTCAAGCAGTCCGCCCATGTCGGCCTCCCAAAAAGTGCTGGGATTACAGGTGTGAGCCACCATGGCCATCAGGGCCCTTTTCACTACCACACTACACATCTCTCCCTGCACATAAGCAAGGAGTTTCACCTGGCTGCCAGAGCTTAGGCAAGGATGGGGCACACAAGGGCTGCTCAATAAATGTGGTTCTGTGACTGATTAGTCCTAAAAAGCTTACAACAGGTGAAGCAGGAGCCCACACTAAAGAGAAGTTAATCATGAAAACCCACATCGAAGGCCAGGTCAGCACGGGAAGCCTGCCCACCAGGGAGGCCTGTGACATCTGCTCGGATTCTTTACCCTGAGGACACTGAACACAGTCACTCTGTAAAGTCAAGCAGGCCTCTGCCCTGACCTGCATCACCCTAGCCCCTACACCTGCACGCACCGGAGTCCACCCTGTGTACACCCAGTCCCTGGCCCTACACCACATGCTGAACATACGTCTAGCCTGAGGGGTCCCAGAGTGCGCCTCCTGGTCTATTTTTTACCCACCCGCTTTTGAGCAGGGAATCAGAGGGGTGCCAGGGGCCACAGCTCTGAGTTTCTCCAGCCTCCCCATCCAGACTAGCTGCCTTGACATTTAAAAATGCATTACTTTTAGTTACATTCGATCAGATCTCGCTTTTCTGAATGCAAGTGATCCTCCGTAACCCTAGGCCTGCCGCCTGAAGGCTGGGCCACTCTACCTGAGAGCACTCCAACGGAAACAGAGCAAAGCCAAGGATCTGCTGATTGGTATCACATTTTATTACACAAAATAAATTTCACCCTCGTTGCACATTCATTCTCACTATAAATCTGGTTTTAAAAAAATCCCTAGGGATTCAGTCTCATCTATTTCATGATTTTCTTTTCATTGACGTCATGCCTCTATTGTAGTCAGAGTCCTCTCAAAGCACAAAAGCAGATGTGGCTGCCTTGGGTCAGCTGCACACAGTGCGCTCCCGGCCTGCCCGCTGGAGGCGCAGCTCCCATCATCATCTGGACTGCGACTGCTAGGTACTGTCAAAGTGGCAGCATGTCATCGCCTTCACCAGCCCTTCTCCAGCAGCACAACCAGTCCTCCCAGCTGGTCCTCTGGGGACCAGCCATCATGGCGACGTGGTGGCAGTGTCCCCAGGCATCTGACCATCCTGGGCTTCTCTTTGGGCAGGCCTGGGCCAGGGCTTTAGGGGATCTCTGTGTCCATGGTATAAATCTGAATGAGATCAGACACAATATTATCAATGATTGGCTTGGTAAGGTCGTCACTAAATACCTAGAAAGAAGAAGGAAAACAGGTTCCAGTTAGACTCCCTGTGTTAAACAAGGCACCGGTCACTAAGCACAGAATCACATTTCATGGGCAGGGGAGGGGTACAGGGACTTGGCTATCCAGGAAGATGGTAGCTCTTCTGCAAAGCCAGTTCAGTTCCAGCCTGTTAAGGCCAATCAAACACTTTACAAAGCCGAGAACATTCCAGATGGAACAGGCCTTGGTGATCCTCTGACCCAGACAGGAGGAGACCTGTCCAAGGTTGTGCAGGGAATTGGTAACACAGCTGGGCCCAGAGCACAGGCTCCTGCCTTCTGCCTGGGACTCCCTCAGGTCCAGGGTCTCTGGGGACACTGGCAAGAGAGGACAGTGGTCCCTGTGCAGCCACAGGCAAGCTAAGTACCTGGATCCCACGCCCCAGCCCCTGGGGAGCACATGGACCCGCTCCACACCAGGACCAGACACCTGAACCACCACATGCAGGAGCACTCATAAGATGGCAAAGGACATCATCCTCGGGGCCCATGGCAGGAGGGCTGAAGCCCAGGGCCATGCCATGGGCTGGGGTCCATACCCTGCACCTTCCAAAGGCAGGTCTGGCCTCTGCCCGGCTCCTGGAGGACAACATCTAGGCCCCTAGAAAATTCTGCCCGGTGCGAGCGTCTTGGTTTACTGGACTGCCAGGCGGCCTGTGCTAAGCACATCATGGTGAAGGCCCTGGGCCACAGAGTCCCTGTTGAACCTCTGGTGGCCGCAGCCCAAGTGACCAGGGTTGGCCACACAGGCACTCCATGACTACATGACCCACCCCAGCAGAAACCCTGGCCACCACAGAGGGGGTGAGCTTCCCAGCTGTGACTCTGTGCACACTGTCCCATATCTTTGCTGGGAGAAACAGCTGATGTCTCTCCTGGACCCCGCCCTGTGCGCCCTGAGCCTTCGCTGACTGTAACCTGTGTCCTTTCCTTGTAATAAACTGAAACTGGGAGTGTGACAGCTTTTCTGAGTTCTGAGGCCTCCCAGCACAGCACTGAGCCCCAGGTGCTCTTGGGGACCCCCAGTGATAAGGGAAATAGTAAGCAAAGCAGCACGACGTTGGTCAGATGCTGCATCTGTAGTCACCTTTGCCAGGGCTTGCTGCCTGGGGAACCAAGGTACCAACAGGCCAAGGCCTTGGACCAAGTCAAGGCAAGAACTGGACCTACATCCACCCCCAACGAATGCCCCCCAAAAACCCTAGGCTCCTCCGTGGACTACAACCTCAGGTAGAAGATGGTGGTCTGGACACCGTCCGAGTCCTGACTCAGGAAGCATAGCTGTCTCACCCTGGGCTCTGAGTGAAAAACAAATACTTCAGAAATGCACACTTGCTTCCTGGGGTCTGTGACTTGTGTGCTCCTGCAAACCCCAAGCTCAGAAATAATCATTAAAAAGCATTCACGGACCAGGCATGGTAGCTCATGCCTGTAATCCCAGCACTTTAGAAGGCCAAAGCAGGTGGGTCACTGGAAGTCAGGAGTTCAAGACCAGCCTGGCCAACATGGTGAAACCCTGTCTCTACTGAAACTACAAAAAATTAGCCAGGCGTGGTGGCAGGTGCCTGTAATCCCAGTTACTCGGGAGGCTGAGGCAGGAGAATCACTTGAACCAGGGAGGCAGA
>NW_016107914.1:630321-639242 GCF_001604975.1 Cebus imitator | reverse complement strand
AAAAGCAGGACCAAAAGGTGGAAGCAGCCTGTGTCCATCGATGGATGAGTATGTTAATATCATATGGTCCATGCAGGCCAAGAAAAGGAAGGCCATTCTGAGATGGGCTCCCACATGGCTGACCCTCGAGGACATGGGACTCAGTGAAAGGAGCCAGTCACAGAGAGGCCGGCACTATAGGATTCCACTCCTGCGAGGGGCTTCACAGGAGAGCCGTGAACTCCTGGGGGACGGGCAGTAGAAGGGCGGGTGCTGGGGCTGAGGGGTGGGGAGTTGGGCTGAACGGAGCCAGAGCTTCAGCTGGGGAAGATGAACAGGTTCTGCGGCTGGATGGCGGAGATGGCTGCACAGCACAGGAGTGTGCTTATGCCCGGGACGCACACTTAAACATGGTGAGCGTGGCGTGTTTCATGTGATGCATATGTCACAATTAAATATAACAGTTCAGAACAGGTGACAACGCTGGGGCACCTGATAGCAGAAGGGACACAGCCCCAAGTCCTAGGAAGAGACACCACTCTCCTCATGGGACTTAACTCGGCCTTTTTGTGGACGTCAACCTCCTCCGCACAGACGGTCCATCTGTTTGTAAGACAAAGAGCAGCAGTGGCTGGAAAGAGGCAGGTTCTCCCTCTGCTCAGGAGCAAGAAGAAGGAGGGTCCAGTATGGCTCTGGACGTGGAAGTTTCAGCAACACTGTGTGATGACCTGTGGCATTTCTGACCCCGCCACAGTCCCTGCTCGTGTCCAGGGAAGCACATCAAGCTGCCATGCTGAGCCCACGTGGGGCAGGCAAGTGACAGAAGTTGTTGCTGCAAGAAGCGGCAGCCGAGAGCTCACAGGAAGAAAGGCTTTCAAAAACCAGGCTGCAAGCTTCGCAGCACCTCGATGGGGGAGGCCTCCCAGGATCCCGTTCATCGTGAGGGATCAGGCCCTCGCACCCCCAGCCCACAGGACGTGCCTGGACTCTGGAAGCTCCTGGTGCACAGCCCCGAGCTGTGAAGCAAAGGTCAGATCAAGTTTAGCAGCCTTTCAGAAGAGCTGGGTGAACACAAGCTCGCCACCCCAAAAAGGGTAACTTCTTCCCAGTCTGAACAATTACTGGGTGAGTCTGGGCCACCATAAAACAACTTCCTGGTGGAGCTGCTTCCTGGCTGTGCAGGGCCACAGCTCCTCTGGGAGGGGCTGAGCATGGGGCACAGGTGCTACCGGCACACCAGGTGAGGTTCATGAGCAAGCGCAAAAGAGCAGAAAGGAAGAGCGATGCAGAGCAGCCAGGCACCCCAGGGCTAGGGCTGCACCCACCACATGTCCTCAGAGAGTGTCTGCCCCCACCGGAGTCCAACCGAGAGCACGAGGCAGCCACGTTAATCTGGAAGTCCCTGAGCCCAAGCATGGAGCAATATTGTCAGTCCACACAGATGGCCCTGCACCACCTGCACTGTCACAGGGACAGGGTGTCTCCAGCCTGAGACTAGGATCATGGGTGCTTGGGTTCAAAGGCACGTGAGCACCTGCTATGGTGCCAGGGAGGCGTGGGAGATGTGGTGGCACGAGGCAGACGAGATTCCTGGCCTCGGACGCTCACAATGCCCTGGGAGTATGGGATCAGACAATCAACATGCAAAATCAGCAAATGCTGTGGTCTTCCACAAGGCACAGGGGCCAGGGAAGACAGAGTGTCAGGACAGGGGCACCTCTATGCAGAACAGCACCTGGCGATATCTCAGTGGAGGCCAGTGCTGCTTTTCGACATCCAGGAGCCCTAAACGGCAACAGTGCCGACGGGGGAGCTGCCATCCCGGGCCATCGCAGCACGGTACTTTCAAGCTTCCACGCTCCCCAGCAGCCCACATCTTTCTTCATGGGTAATTGATAGAAAGAATTTGGTGAACACTGTAATACAGAGACTTCCAGAAGGAAAGGGGGCACGTCCAGTGCACCAAGCAGCCACCTCACCTGCCACCATGGCTTCTCAGCCTCGACCTCAGCAGGTACCTCGACTCCATAGACCTGCAGGGCCAGGTAGAGCACTGCCACGGCTATGTGCTGGGCCTGGAAGCGGAGGCACAGCCCCCCGTGGTAGCTGTCCCGCAGCAGGGCCCAGGCAGTGACGGCAACAGGAGTCCGCTGCCAGCTGTGGCGGTTCAGCCAGTTCTTGAGGGAAACCAGGTAGTGGAGCAGGTACTGCAAAGACACGTGCGTCAGCCTTCAGGCTTGCTACTGCGCTGAGGACCCTCCACCCATCAGTTGCTCTCCCCACTCTGACACAATCACATCAGCACCTGCTCCAACCCTCTAGCAACTTCCATGTCATGCAGGAAGAAGCCCCAAGGCCTCCTGCTGGCCCCATCTCCCGCCCCTCCGACCCCACTTTCCAGTGTACTCCATCTAGGGCCTTCGCACTTGCATTTGCAGAGCCCTCTGCCTGCAATCGGAGCCTGCTGCCTGCAATCGCTCACCCCAAGCACCTGCCCACTCTCATCATCCAGGCCCAGCTCTAGGGAAATCTACCAGGGCCGACCCCACCGCCATCCCTCTCCACCACAGGGCCCGCTCTGGCCACCGTGAAATCCCGCGGGGCATGGTGCTCCAGAGTACCCTCCTCATGGGCAGGACAGAGGGTGCTGCTTCCCATGCATCTGGCCTGCTGTCAAGGGCACCTGCTGTCCTTGGCCACAACACCCAGATGACCTCCCAGCCCAGCTGCCAGCTCCTGCTCTCAGAGTACAGATGTTCTCCCAGAACCTCACGCACTAAGAAAGCTACTGCCAGCTCTCTGGACAGACTGGAACATACATGTGTGTGCAACCCCAGCACGCCGCGCAGGAGGGATGCATCTGTTACTTTCCACCCTAGCCCTGACTGGAAGGAGGGGAAGGGGCTGGCAGGCTCTCAGCCACACCAAACCATCAGTTCCCGACCCAGGCACAGATCACACAGCCCCCGAGATCTGAGTGCTGTTCTGTCCCAAGCCTTGTCGCCTTGACAACTCCAACCTGCAGCCACCAGCGCATCTCCACCTTCCCCCAGGATGCTGACCAAGCATTCTGCCCACTAAGACACAACTGTGCAGAAATCCCGGACCAGGGCTTTCCAGGGACTAAGGCGGGAGTGTGGAAGGCTGGAGGCAAGATTAGAAAGGCGACAGGAAGAACCCATGTGGGAGGAACTGTCTCTCACCTTGGCTGTGGTGGTGGGTCCATGAGCAGAGTCGTGATAAAATGGAACAGAAAAAAATAGACGCACGAGTACAAGTAGAAGTGGGGACGCCAGTGGACTGTGTCGGTGCTGACATCCTGGCTGTGTTCCCCCTGGGGAAGACTGGGCCAAGGGTACATGTCACAACTGCGTGGGAATCTACAATGATCTCAGTCGAGTTTTGATGAAAAAGAATGCAACTCCTAGCCCAGAGCCCCAAACCTCAACTCCTCCATCTCTCTCTCCGGCCATCCTTCTGAGCTGCCTGCATGTGGGGCTGCAGTGCCCAAAGCATTGAGTGCTAGTGCGCCTAAGAGTTCCACTGTTCCCTTTTGCTGCTGTTTGAAATGGTTCTTCTGTTGAGACTCACACATTTCTAGAAGTTAAAAGCGATCTGGCTTTCCCCATGGCTTCCTAAGCACAGCTGAGCTGGATGTGTGCTCCGAGGCATCACAGCATCTCATAGGGACGGGGACTCTGGCCAGTCACGAAACCAGCCTGCTTCCCTGAGGCCCAGCGTGCACACCATCTATATGGGCCACAGGAGCGGTCACAGCTTCGGCGGGCCGCACGGACCCCGCCACAGGTGAGCAGGCAGAAGGTGAAATGGGAACTGGCTGAGAAAACCCACAGGAGTGGGACGGGAGAGGCCAGCCAACCCAGCCAGGAAGCACAGAGCCGGAAGACCCGGTTCCCAGCCGCAGCCCTGCTCTCCTTCTGTGCTGTGCTCTTGTATGAGGTGGGGTGCACGTTCGAGATAAAGAACAAAGACCACAGCTCGAGCCTCTCCGAACAGGCACCGATTCCCCAGCATGTACCTTGTGTGGGTGCTGGAAGGAGACCTGGAAGCGCAGGACTCTCAGCATGAGAAGCTCGCACTGCACAATGCTGTCTCGGAGCTCCCAGAAGCGGGAGTCCAACTCCAGGGGCTCACCGCTTGGGTTAAAGTACCTGCGCAGAGAAACGGCAAGGCCTCAGCAGCCAGGGCAGTTGTCCCTGAGAACGGGATGGCTCAAACTGCTTAAGTCGCGCGATGTCCAGGTGCAAACTACATTGTCCATGTGCAGTAGATTAGTATAGGGCCATTTCGTGTTTTTATACAATCATCTTCATCTCCATGTCTAGTGTACAGAATGAAAACAGTAACCAACAGAGGAAAGAAGCCGGCTCCCAGTTTCAGCCGGATGGGCTGTCCGCTATCATTCAGCAAAACGTCAAGTGCAAACACTGGCTGTTGGTGACGGCTCCAGAGGAGCCGGAAGACTGAGCATGCCAAGTCGGTTGTGCCTCCTGTTGTAGTCAGCCTGGCGCTAGGCAGTCTTCATCACCTGAGGTGGCAATGCCCAGGGCTCTCACTCTGGGCTTAAGGAACGTTTATTTTTTATTTTTATTTTTTGAGACAGGGTCTCGCTCTGTCTTTCAGGCTGGAGTACAGTGGTGTAGTCACAGCTCACTGAAGCGTTGACCTCCTGGGCTCAACCAATCCTCCTGTCTCAGCCTCCCAAGTAGCTGGAACCACAGGCGTGCGCCACCACGCCCAGCTAATTTTTATAGTTTTGGTAGAGACGAGGTTTCACCATGTTGACCAGGCTGGTCTTGCACTCCTGGGCCCAAGCGATCCACCCGCCTCGGCCTCCCAAAGTGCTGGGATTACAGGCATGAGCCACCGCGCCCGGCCATCCAAGGAATGTATTTAAGCATCTCATGAGAATGACATACTCCAAAAAGTGGACATTTCTCATTTTTATATTAACCAGACTGTCTTTCCTTCCTTCCAGATCTTTCTGTCATGCTTATACTGTAAAAGTCCACTACCTTCCTACCTACGCAAGATTCCCTGAGAGGGTTGTGAACAGGATTCCCATTCAAGCCATCAAAACTCTCTGCCAACGACATCCCCTCAGCGGCTCACTCATTTCTGATTTCCTGCAGGAGCCCAGCCCATGTCCATGTCTAACTAGAGCTCCACAGGACGTCCCTCCCCTGCTCCTCCCTGCTGAGGCCTGGTAATGACAGGCGGCCTCCGGTGGCTCTCCACCTGTCTTTGCCTCCATCGCTCGTGGGCATTGTGGACCTGCCATGCTCAGGAGGTAGGGAGTGCTTTTTCCGTTACCTGTTTCTTGACAAAGAAGTAGAACAGAATCATTTTCTTTCCTAACAATAAGAGTTCCTGGAAAGACTCATGACGCACGGACAGTCAGTGACTTTCCACAGATCACATAGCTTGCTCCTGGACTCCTGGGCCTTGGTGAAGACCCTGCATCCTGCCCCAGCAGGAACACACCTGCTTGGTCCAGCTGTGCCACGCCCACGCCCACGCCCCCAGCAGAGTGAGGCTCCTGAGCAACTGGCACCGCACACCTGGCTGGGTCCACACCCTCCCACTGCAGGCAAGCTCTAAGACTTCAGCAGAATCTTCTTTGACACGCCTCTCCAAGCTCCCTCTGCTCAAGCCCTGCCTCTAGGCTCCATCCAGCTTTCCAGAATCCCCCAAATCTGGCCCAGCTTCTCTCGCACAAACCTCACTGGCCTCTGACATCAGGCTCCTTCCCATGTTTGCTGCTGGTGTTTCTGGTTCAAGGCCATCCAGGTACTTCCAAGCTCCATCGCTGGAACCTGCTGGGCAGGGCCCCATGGGAGCCTTCCTTGCCCTTCCCCCACAGGTAGACACCAGGAGGCCTACCCAAATGCCTCAGACTGAAAGCCATTACCTGTTGGACACATTGATGATATCACGAGTCCGCAGATGCTGCTCTTCCACTTTGCCAGCCAAGTAAATGGAAGACATGGCGATCAAGTAAGGGTCATAGGCGTCCAGGCTGGTCTCGCAGAAGAACTTATGGTAAATGGTGCAAGCAGTGGCAATGGGAATGGACCGCATCCCCAGCTTGACACCTGCAGAGAGAGCAGGCGACAGAGGACTTCAATCCAGTGCTGGCTCACTGCTCTGGTGAGGTGGCTGGAATGGGCCCTAGCGGGCACAGCCCTACTTGGACAAGTCTAAGAGCTGCCACCAGAGCTGGTGGCTCCTGCTGGGCCTCTCACTGGGTTCTCAGACTCTAATGGGCAACCAAAGCCCCTGGGGATGGTGTTCAAATGCAGACCCCTCTTCTGTAGGCCTGCAGCTCTGAGATTCTGCACTTCTGACAAGCCCCAGGTCATGCCCATGTCAGGGGTCTGTGGACCACACTCTGAGAAACAAGCGTTCCCAGTACTGCTCAGTTAGCAACTGGCAACGCAGCTTCTGCAAAATCCTGGGAAAGGACCATAAGCTGTTGTGTGTCTGCGTTCATCTTAGCAAGCAGTCAGCTGGAGGTCGCCCATCCCACAGCTACGATGACAGAAGGGAAACGGTCTCATGGGTGCCACAAGTTCCCAAGTCACAGTGAAAGGTTATGCTGAGCACTGGTGTCCTAGCCCACAGGTTAGAAGAGGCGAGCAAAGCAAGCAGGGTGACTGCCAAGAGTAATCACCTGCATTTCAGAGAAAAGGCAACGTTTACGGCCACGGCCAGGTACCAGGGAAGGACACCAACACATTAAAAAGTGGGCCAGGGTGCTGGCTTACGCCTGTAATCCCAGCACTTGGGGAGGCTGAGGCAGCAGGACTGCTTGAGCCCAGGAATTCGAGACCAGCCTGGGCAACAGTGTGAGACCCTGTCTCTACAACAAAAAAGAAAGAACACAATTTTTAAGGTGAACAAAACTCAAACACCAGAGCACAACTCAGTGGATTCACCTAGGGCTTAAAAGCGCATCCCCGGTACATCCCTGAACAGCTCCTAAGAAAACCACTGCCCCGGTGCATAAAACCAAAACAAGTTCCCAACAACCAGGGTTCACAAGAGAAGGTTAAATGACATCCACTAGATTGAAAGAAGGTGGAGAACAACCTGCAATCGCCCATGGAAGGGCAGTCAGCATCTTCTGCCTAAGAAGGTGTTAGCTCTCTAGGGCTACTGCAACACATCACCACAAATTCAGCCACCTCAACCACACACATTTATACTCTTCTGATCCTGCAGGTCAGAAGTCCAGCACAAGCCTAGAGGGCTAAGATCTACGTCCCAACAGGACTGGCTCGGGGGCTCCATGGGAGTATCTGCTTCCTTGACTTTTCTAGTTTCTACAGGAGGGCCGCATTCCTTGGTTGCTGGCCCCTAACTCTGCTTCTGTCCTCACGTGGCCTTCTTTGTGAGTCCTGCCTTTCTCTTGTAAGGATGGAGGTGGTTACGCCAGGCCCACCCAGATCATCTAGGATAATCTCCCACCTCAAAGTCTAACCACATCTTCGAAGTTTCTTTTGCTATATAACATGATATTAACAGGTTCCAGAGATTAGGAAAGGGACATCTTTGGGAGATGAGCATTTAGTCTCTTACAAAGAACAAAGGTTTATGCAATACATTTTATAAAGAAGTCTCTCAGAAGGTGTAAACTTGTTGTATATTGGTAACTCCTATCTGGGATCCCTCATCCCAGGATATGCCAGATAAGTTGCTGTTACTGACATGACCTTCCAAGCCTTGTTTTTACAGAGCAAACCCCAGTTTACATGGAGCCTCCGAGCAGATGATGGTAGCAGATGAGGCATCACTGCCATCCTTCCCTAACACACTTTGCAAGTCTTCTTGCAAATCACAGTACATTTATATATTACTGGGATGAACAGCTCTGCAGCATTACCCCCACTCTCTGCCCACATTAACTAGAAAGCGCATCTGTACAACCCTTCTTCCCCGACAGTGCACAAAAGGCAGGAAAGGTAGGAAATAATCGTCTGCCAACCAACAGTATCTCCTATCAAGATACTATTGATGGGCCAGGCGACATGGCTCAAGCCTGTAATCCCAGCACTTTGGGAGGCCAAGAGGGTGGATTACCTGAGGTCAGGAGTTCAAGACCATCGTGGCCAACATGGTGAAACCATCTCTACTAAAACATTAGCCCGGCATGGTGGCACAAGCCTGTAGTCCCAGCTAGTCAAGGGGCTGAGGCAGGAGTAATGCTTGAACTCGTGAGGTAGAGGCTGCAGTTGGCCAAGATCGCGCCACTGCACTCCAGCCTAGCCTCCAGAGCAGGACTTTGTCTTAAAAAAAATAAATAAATAAAAATACTGTTGATTGAATGATGGAAACAATGTTTCTACAGAGATCCTGGCTTAATCACCTTGCCTGGGAAGCGCGGCGCCAGACACTATCGCAGATGCCCCAGCAGGGTGCTGAACAGGCAGCCTAGGTACTCCGAGTGACAGGAACTCCCGGACAGCGTGCTCCAAACGGCTACTCGCGACCGAGCGCCATAAAGTCTCCCGGAATGCAGGGCCGCGGGTGCGGCAGAAGGCGTGGCGGAAATCGCAGAGCTGCGGGCGCCCGGGCCGGTCCCCGCGTCGCTGGAGACCCGACCCGGCCACGTACTCTCCTAGGGCCTGCACACCGGTCCGTGCAATGGGGACACCTTGCGGCTCGCGGCCCAGCACACCGGGCGCGGCGCAAGGTCCTCCCGGCCTCCCGGCCTCCGCTTCGGTGAGCATTTCGGCAGGCAGGCCTGGCCATCCGCGCCCGCTCGGCGAAGGGGCCCTGGCGCCGCCTGCCCCCGCCTCCCCCAGCGCGCCCCCGGCAGCGGTTACCTGCCTCCATGATGAACCTCGCCACTCGGAAGTGCACTCTAGCTTCGGGCGCTGGCCGTCCATCGGGCCCCCGCGCTACTGGTCCCCGTCCGC